>NC_045543.1:4474578-4774578 GCF_009769535.1 Thamnophis elegans | reverse complement strand
TTTCAAAACATTTGTGTGATCCTCCCAGATGCAGCAGCCTTATTACTTCGAGGAAGAAGAAAGTGTTCCCACTTTCAAACCTTTCTTTCAAATGTTTTGCACAGTCGAACTCATTACTCTCACATTTAACACTAATGTGAGTTTCTAGGTGCCTCAAGTCTTGTTAGAATTAAGCAGATATCTGTTCACGTGAAAAATGCCTCTTTGGTCCACACTAGAAGATTTTGCAACCCACCAAAAGATATACAGTGCATCCATTTAGACAGCAATCCGCTGGAATTAATAAATGGAGTGGTGTTCCTTTTGCCTTCCAATGAGTTGACCTTAACAATCAAAATGTAAGGCTGGAGGGTTCCACCACAAAACCGCGGTCGACTAAAGCACGTGTCACTAAAGCGCGGTGACAAAACCGCGCCGTCAAAACCGCGCGACAAGAGCTGTAACATAACCCTAAAAATAACCCTAAACCTAACCCTAACCCTTACCTTGTTAAATCGCGCTTCTGTCGGCGCGCCATTGTCGCGCGCTTTTGACATCGCGGTTTTAGCGCTGCGGTGTTGTCGGCGCGCTTTTGACTTTCGCGGTTATGTCGTGCCACGAGGCTGGAGGAGTGGTTTTGGTTGGATTTACATGTCACATCATACCAAAAGGACTACATAATGGTTTAGGTGTGATTGTATGAACCCAACCATTTTGTCATAAAAATTTAGTGTGAACTAAAATAAAATGATGTGGTAAGCTAATGAGAATTTTTTTCCTAATAGCATTCTTTACCTACATTTCTGATTTCAGTAGCAACACAGAATCTCCTGCCTATCTATCTGGCGTCTCTCCGAGTCACAGCCCCTCTTGCTGTCTAATGTAAAAATTAAAGTAATCCCTGACTTGACAGTGGGTGTGACTGCATTGTACAATAGCCCTAACTTAGCACCCATCAGGCATATGGCGTTTATTTATGGGTGCTGTACCATAGCATATTAGAAACCAAAGCCAGCCATGGTTTGCTAGTCAACCTCTACATCAGCTAGTATCCCAGCCAGTAGCTCACTTAGGTAATTTTTTTTTGGCCTTTTTAAATGTTTCCTTAAAGCATAATCCAAATGGAGTCATAAGACACTGCACACATGTTGAGGAAAAACTGAACTCCCACCCTTTCATGGCATCCTTATTTCAATATTTTTGGATCCGGAACGAAAGTGAAGAAATATCTCCAGCTTCCCATTTCTATGACTAGAGGGTAAATCACTACTGCCACCCCTCAGTGAATAAACGAACAAGTATAATGTTTATGACCCATTCATTTAATTGGGTTCTCTCTGTTTTTAAAGTTTGTGTGGAGAACAGATGTGTTAGGTCATATTTATGCAGAAATTCGAAAGGCTCCATAAACTTTTAAACACCACTGTACATTAATCCAAAATAAAATCACTGCATCCAAGATGAAAAATTATCCGTCCAGAAGGACAGGGCAGCCGGATATGCTAGCACAGAAATATCTTTTTCTCTAGTACAAATCGTAACACGGGCTTTTGCTAATAATTAAATAACAACTTTTAAAAATAGAAATACACAACATACCCCTTTTACGCCTTTTAGATCTCCCTTGAGCAAACTGTCCAGTGGAAACGTGATTATATTGTTCATGTTCTGGATCTGTAATACACAAAAAATGTTGTCACCTACAAAGCATTTAAATATTTCTAAACGAATTCCTAGTAGACTTTCCAAGAAAGAGATGCAAGATACCCATTTGTGCAGAGCGGGAAAAGGATAATGAAGAGTGCATTTCCCACATTTTTGTTGGATTTAGGAATGGTGACGCCTCGGAGTAGTAGGGCCTTCTCTGTTGCCGCTCCGGCCCTATGGAATGAGCTACCCCCAGAGATCCGGACCCTACCCACTCTCATGGCCTTCCGAAAAGCTATCAAAACCTGGCTATTCCGGCAGGCCTGGGGCTGTTGACCTCGGGATTGAGGTCCAGCCCCGCTTAGATTGGGTGCATGTTGTGTTTCTTTTAAATTCGTTGTGACAGAAGCGCGCTGTAAAACTAAACGTAACGCTAACCCTAACCCTAAACGTAACGCTAACCCTAACCCTAAACGTAACGCTAACCCTAACCCTAAACGTAACGCTAACCCTAACCCTAAACGTAACGCTAAACCTAACCCTAAACCTAACCCTAAACCTAACCCTTACCTTAAGTTAAATCAGCTTTCTGTCGCCGCGCTGTTGTCAGCGCGTTGATGACGTCGCGGTTTTAGCGACACGGTTTTGTTGGCGCGCTTTTGTCGTGCGCACTTTTGACGGGTCACGCAACCCGTGGCCTCCTTGTGATCAAAACTCAAGACACTTGGCAACGGATTCATATTTATGACGGTTGCATATTCTTGGGGTCATGTGATCCCCTTTTGCGACATATTGGCAACCAAGTCAATGGGGAACTCAGATTCCCTTAACGACCGTGTTACTAATTTAACAACTGAAGCGATTCACTTAACAACTGTGGCAAGAAAGGCCGTAAAATGAGACAAAATTCACTTAAAATTATTTCACTTAGCAACAGAAAATTTGGGCCCAATTGTGGTCATAAGTCGAGGATTACCCTAATATCTGCATACAAGCTATCCACTCAATGTTGGAGGATCTTCCAGATTAATATGAAGAAACCATAGCAAGTATGAACAAAGGAAAGCTGACAGGTAAATAGCATTAAGTTGATGTTTCTTATACCTTGAAATAATCTGAAGCCATCGTCATATACATCTTCAATAGCTGGAGGCCGTTAATATTACTGTTACCAAATGTCAGATAAACTAACAGAGGATTTGGCAAGAAAAAACAGCGTGAATTGCCAAGGACCATGTTAACTTACTATTTTTGAAAGATACCAAATAAAGCAGTGCAAAGGTCTTTTTTATTACAAAGGAAATGAGAAATGAGATCCCAAGGTGCAAAAGGAAAAGTTAAATATCACCTCGTGTGAAAAAAATAGTGCATCTGTTTGACTTTATACATAAACCCACCTGTATTTAAATTATATTTTCGTGCACAGACTCTAAAACAGAACAAGAGTTAAGAAACATGGTAAAAGTATTTAAACAATAAAGCCTGTATTACAATTTCTAAAACAATGAAAGCGAAGTCTTATTTGTTTTTCAAGTTGCACAATTGCAGAATCTGTTTAACAGTTTTGTAACTTTAATAATACCACACTCCTCATTAGTAAGACTTACTCTAAGGCTACATTTGTTTACTGTCAATCCTAATTATTATATAAAATAAAAGGCAACCGGGGATAGAAAAAGATACTTGCAAATATAGGATACTGAAATATACCTTTACAACAATCCATGTCATAATTTAACTTGGAAAGTATAATATGCCTTTAAATAATATCATATATACTCTCACATAAGGCCATGCACAGATAACCAGATCCTCATATTTTTAACCAAAATACCATGAAAAATACGTCACCAGCACATAACCCTTGAAATGTTCATATTGTTTAATTTTGGTACCTAAAATTCCTGGCTTATCTGTGAGTATATATAGTAAATATTTAAAACTAGGCTAACCTTACACAAAGAGCAAAGTACAAATTCATAAATTGTGTCCTTTCCCCCCCCCCTGCAGCTGCTGAATGCAGGTTTAATACAGCGAGTGGAATGATCTAACTGAAAGAATGTTCGGGATGACATTATCTAGGTCAAGTGGTGTTTAATCCACAGCAGTTCTTATATTAATGCTTTTTTTTTTATTTGCTACTCCAATAATCTGATTATAAGCCAACCGCTTATGATTTATATTTAGATTCTAGATATTTACATATTTGAACTAAGTGTTCAGGATAGAATATCTTTGCTAATGTTTTACCCCAGTGCTTTAATGGGGCAGCGATGTTAGGCTACCGTTGTTTCCCCGAAAATAAGACAGGGTCCTATTTTCTTTTGACCCACGAAATAAACTTATTTTTGAGGTCTTCTTATTTTTGAGGTGCAGGAGGTAGCAAGCATGGTCACCTCGTGGTTGCTGCTGTGTTGTGCGTCTCCGGGCCTGACACTCTTTTTGCAGTGGCCATTAGCATGGCAGAAGGAGTGCGGTGGCTAGGGTTGTGGAAGCGGCCGTTAGATAAGGGTGTGTGGGGTGCATCCCCTTTCTTTCTTTCTCCTCCTCCGGTCTTGCCTTATCTCGTGTTGTATGCGTGGCAACCAACTAGAGGAAATGGCGGGGACCAATTGCGCATACGTTTAAATATTTTCGGGGAGGGCTTATTTTAGCCCATGGGCTCAAAAGCCCAATTGGGCTTATTATCCAGGGGGGGGGTCTTATTTTCAGGGAAACAGGGTACCACTATAAGCAGTTCACCATAATTTAATCATAATCAGATATTACAGGGAAAGGTGTTTTTCAGCCATGAAACAGTTTAGAAAGTAATAGCAATAGCAATAGCAGTTAGACTTATATACCGCTTCATAGGGCTTTCAGCCCTCTCTAAGCGGTTTACAAAGTCAGCATATCGCCCCCAACAATCCGGGTCCTCATTTCACCCACCTCGGAAGGATGGAAGGCTGAGTCAACCTTGAGCCGGTGAGATTTGAACCGCCGAACTGCAGATAGCAGTCAGCTGAAGTGGCCTGAAGTACTGCACCCTAACCACTGCGCCACCTCGGCTCTATATAATATATAGCAATACTGGAAAAAATGTTCCTATTTATCAGACACTAGCTATTATTTGATAAAATATGAAATAAAGTATTACTTAACGGCTACAATAATGGGAAGAGTTGACAGCTTTCCAAGAGCATACCCAAAGCCTTTTTGAGGTATCCCCTTCCGCAAACACAATCAACATTATCCCATGATGCTCTGCCGGATGAGATGGATTGTGTCTCTGAAGGGGAAAGTGGTACGATGGACCTCAGTGAAACTGCAGAAACCAGGAAGGAAGAAACACATTCCAATACGTGGGTATGAGGGAGACAAGAGACAACACAGCTGGATCAGAGTCAGAGATTTAGGATGGCCACTCTCGCAGTGTGTATCCAATAGGGTTAGAGTGGTATAGCTTTAGTCTGTCAAGATTCTGTCTATATGGTGTGAGCAAATAAAGAATTGAATTTGGGTTGGTTCTATGTCGTTTTTCGGCTGGGGCCCGTCAGGTCAAAATAGGTAGTCTCCTCTTCACTGGATTCCCAACTCCCACGCCAAAGCCTCCCCCACCCCTTTAAAAAAAATCAAATAATGTTATAAAGCTTTAGAAAGAATCCAATTATAAAACGTTTTAAATCCTTCCTTGAGAGCTAGATAACAAAGTTGTCCTAGGCAATCATTTACAATATACATTGGGCGCGCACACAAGCGATTCTCCCACAGTATCTGATTTCAACTCTAAACAGACACAATTTAAATCTCTGTTAGGTAAGCCTCAGAAACGGGTATTCAGTCCTTTTTCCTCCCCAGAGAACAGCTTAGTGTCTATAAAAGATGTGGCTTTATAGGCGATCAAGTCTTTATATTTAGTAGTTAGTAATTTTTATATTTAGCAGATACATATTTTAGATTAAACTTAAAGCTACACAGTACAATTTCAATTCTGTAGTACATACTTCCATGATTTCTTACCAGGTTTTTGAAGAGTGCTGTCAATTCCTTTGTAAATACAGCAAATTTTAAAAATGCTGTTCCTAAATCTGGATCATCCCTACAGACGCAGTTGCCTCCAAATTTCTCCAAAGCTTGAGTGTACTGTTCTTCATTTTCCACATGCGCTTCAAAGAGAACAAACAGTATGCCAATTCCAGTAATTATCAACAAGTCCTCCATGGATTTAAAAAGTGCAAGTATTTTACAAGTACATTTGAATACATTGATTTAAATTCAAGTGTTTTTATAGTTCTAAATTTCAAAACAATATGATAGTCCATGGTGGGATAGTCCAACAGGTTTCTTTAAAAAAAATATTAAACATTAAATGGAATTATAAATACCATCAACACAAAAGGGAGTCTGCTCAGAAGCTGAAATACACCAAGGGAATTTAGAGGAAGAGTGGGAAGCAGAGGAGAGAAGAAAGATAGGAAGAGAGGGATAGGAGAGAGGGTGAAGGGGGAAGACGAGGTGTATAAGGAGGAGTGGTAAGGGGAGAGAGGAGAAGGAGAAAGGAAGGGGAAGTAGAGTAGAAAATGATGGAGGGAAGAAAGGATGTAGAAAGGGGGAGGAGAGAGGGGGAAGAAAGTAGCAATAGCAATAGTTAGACTTATATACCGCTTCATAGGGCATTCAGCCCTCTCTAATCGGTTTACAGAGTCAGCATATTGCCCCCAACAACAATCCGGGTCCTCATTTCACCCACCTCGGAGGGATGGAAGGCTGAGTCAACCTTGAGCCGGTGAGATTTGAACCGCCGAACTGCAGAACTGCAGTCAGCTGAAGTAGCCTGCAGTGTTGCATTTAACCACTGCGTCACCTCGGCTCTGTGTCGTATAAGGTATAAATATGGTGTATGGAGAGCAGAAGAGCCAATAACTGGGGTTTTTTTCTCTCTTTGGTAGTTAATGGTAAGATGAATTGATGTAATTACTTAATAATACAACATGATATTGACTATGTAATAGTATACATGTGATTATATGCTATGAAAATGGAAAATAAACAAAAAATTTCTAGGAAAAAAATATATTAAACTTCTGAATAAAGAAAAGCAAGAGCATGAAATTGTTATACTAGTACAGAAATCGGAAATAGATTCCAGCTGAATAACTACAAGAGAAAAGATCCAGTCCAAATAAAAGTGATGGTTAAATCATCATTGTCATCAATACCACAGTCTCTAAATTTATCTGACATTTAATAAATGAAGCCTGGTCTGTTTAAATTAAACTGCTTCTCCGTAACTGTTATTTGCAGTAGCTCATCAGAATGGTGCTCCATGCAGATCAACAAGCATATTACTGAGAACCATATACAAAGGCTATTTTCAAATCAAAGAAAAATTGAGGTCCCATGTTGATGACATGGTTTACTTTGACCATAGTTGGTTACCTAAGCTACAATAGTTGGCTTTTCATAAATTAACACAAAGTTGGTGACAAAGAAATGGGAATCTGTTCTTGTGAACACAAGCTAAATACGTAGTCTAGAGTACACTAATTAATTTCAAATTCATGCATGGGCCTCTCCATTCATTTACCAATGCAGCTTTAAAAAGATGAGGAATTTCATTTTCTATCAACCATAGTTTATTGATTTACCTAACCAGGCCTACAGGTTGGCGTGACCCGTCAAAAGGGAGAACGACGAAACCGCGCCCGACTAAACTGTGTCGCTGACATCATCAACGCGGCGACAACAGCGAGCGCGGAGAAAGAAGGGCGTTTTAAATAGCGCGTTGAAAGAAAGCCGATTCAACTTAAGGTAAGGGTTAGGTTTAGGGTTAGGTTAAGGGTTAGGTTAAGGGTTAGGTTTAGGGTTAGGTTAAGGGTTAGGTTAAGGGTTAGGGTTAGGTTAAGGGTTAGGATTAGGTTTAGGGTTAGGTTAAGTGTTAGGTTTAGGGTTAGGTTAAGTGTTAGGTTTAGGGTTAGGATTAGGTTTAGGGGGGTTAGGGTTAGGTTTAGGGGTTAAATTTAGGTTTAGGGTTTACAGCGTGCTTCTGTCTCCACGCTGTTGTCGCCCTGTTGATGACGTCAGCGACGCGGTTTAGTCGGCCGTGGTTTAGTCCTTCGCCCTTTTGTCGGTGAACCCCAGGTTGGATATGGCCTCTGCAGGCCATGCCCACCCCGGCCCTCAAAGGCAAAAAATATCCTGCTACGTCACAATATGGCCCACAATGCAATTGGGTTTGACACACCTGTCCTAAACCATAAAAATGTAAAAACACCTTAATTATGTTTCACAGAAGGAAAGACAATTGATGACCCTCCAAATGTTGCTATTAGACTATAATTCCCATTATCCCAGACACCTGGCTGGGCTTATGGGGCTAATGGAAACTGAAATTTGTTAACACCGAGGCCACTAATTCAGTGATTAAGAGCAGCAGACTGATTCTTGCTTATTCCCTAAATAACAATATCTTATCTAGTTTCATTCATAACTTTGATTCTTGACATGTTGTGTATGGGAAAGAAATGTTTTGTGCAGCTTTTCTCAAACCAAGTACAAATTTGTGTACAGTATCAGTATATAACAAAACGTCAAGTAATAGCAGCATGTTAAAATGTTTACACATTTCTTAATTACTGTGTAGAAGCTAGACAGTATAATGTGTCACATACATGCTTAAAAAGTTACGCCTTTGCGTAATTTCTGAGTCCTGGTGCATACATTTATTATTGTTATTATTCGAAGTTTCTTTCCCGTGTGGCTGTATTGTGATTGGTGGTGAATATTTATTATTTGGATTTATTTTTTTTACTCTTCATGAGTTGTGTGTATTCACAAACACATCTTAGTAACACTATAAACAATGCAGAGGTGGGTTCCTACCAGTTCGCACCTGTTCGTTAGAACCGGTTCGTCAAATCTACCGAACCGGTTAGAAGAGGTTCCACCAGTGGACCCGGAAAGCAGGCCACACCTACAGAAGAGGTTCCAAAATTCTTTGAAACCCACCACTGGTCCTTGGATATGATTATTCTACACTATCAAGCTCATAGTTATAAAACTCAGGGCCTCTGTGAAAGGTGAGGATGACTACTGCGTTTGTGGTGCAATCAGAACATTGCGTGTATTGAAGTTGTTTTAACGCAAACCAAAGATGCCTTTTCAAAAACAAGTTTACATCCTATTCTAATGCATGCCAGTGCTGTGTGGGAGGTAATTGAAGGTGGTTCTGACAAGTGTCGTCAGCATCTTCATATCCAGTCACATGGGCGGCAAGCCACTCCCATCCGGTCACATGGGTGGCAAGCCACTCCCACAAAGGAGGCCACACCCACAGAGTAGGTTCGAACAATTTTTGAAACCCACCACTGAAACAATGGCTAGTCAAAAAACAGAAGGGAAGATCTCATTGCAGGGAAAGAGGGGGAAGTCTGCTTATGAACCACAGTGATCACCTAATAAGGATGAGGAGGCAGTCCTGCCTTTGAATAAAACAGTCCAGCGTTGCTTCTCTTTTGCCTATCAATATGAATTATAGTAGTTTCACCTTACTACTAAAGCTAAAATCACTCTTAAAAATCTGTCCAACCATATTTTCAATTTTTGACTCAAAAGGGGAAAAGAAGCTTTTGTTAAATGTAACTTACATCAGTTAACATTTAACAACAAAAAATCATTATCACCAGGAAGGTAGAAGGGTCAAATATTCTTTTGTGGATTATCATGGACTTGAATCTGCATCGCTCAATGAATATTTGACAATCATTGAATATTGCAACGTGTATTTTAGAAATATAGGCCAGCAATAAAACAACGCGTACATACGTACCCAAACCAGAAACATTTATGGCTTTTACAGATTTTTTCATCTTATAAAGAACAGTTCGGTCAACATCCAGGGCCTAAAAATGAAAGCAATAAAAAAAGAAGTTAGGTAATATTTAATAACTATATGAGCTCAACAGCGGAGCAAGCAATATACCAAGTCCATGCTACTTGACAACTGTAAAATGCGACATGTAGTTTTTAATATAAATTATTCTATTGTTTTTATTCCCTTCAGAAGAAAATGAAGTAGCAACCTCCATGTCTTTACCCGCCAAAGAATTTTCTTTCCATTCAGTTGTGCCCAATACTCAGAGACTACCTGAAGATTTTTCAGGAGGGATTTGCCATTGACTCCTTCCTAAGCCCAAGGTCACCCAATTGGCTGCGTACACCTCAGGTGGGACTAAACTCACGGTCTCTCAATTTCTAGCCTGACGCCTTAATCATCATTACACCAAAGTGACTCTCACAAAGGTTCGAGGTTCATTTTATTTATATGCCGCCCTACTCCCAGCGGGACCCAGGGCGGCACACAAACCCAAGGAGGGGAAGGGAAACACAAAAACTACAACAAAAAGTACAGGGCATTTAAAACCACCAACAGCCGTACGGTTCGAGAGGGGAAGGGAACTCATCGACCCCAGGCCTGACGACACAGCCAGGTTTTAACGGCTTTTCGGAAGGCCTGGAGAGAGGTGAGGGTCCGAATCTCTGCGGGGAGCTCGTTCCAAAGGGCCAGAGACGCCACAGAGAAGGCCCTCCCCCGGGTAGTGGCCAGATGACATTGACTAGTAGACGGAACCCGGAGGAGGCCTAATCTGTGTGATCTAATGGGTCTTTGGGAGGTAATTGGAAGCAGGCGGTCTCTCAAGTACCCAGGTCAACTGTTCAAGTACAAAGAAAATACCTGACTGTTAATATTAGCTTATTGTCAATTATTTAATTCATATTTATTTATTTAATTCACCTTTAAAGCCCTACATGGCCTAGGACCCGGGTATGTGCGAGACCGTCTTCTGCCATATACCTCCCTCAGACCAATAAGATCGCACAGAATGGGCCTTCTCCGGGTGCCGTCAGCGGGACAATGCCGGCTGGCGACGCCCTGGAAGTAGGGCCTTCTCTGTTGCTTCTCCGGCCCTGTGGAATGAGTTGCCCCAGTGAGATCCGGGCCCTACCCACTCTCATGGCCTTTCGCAAAGCCATTAAAACCTGGCTTTTCCGGCAGGCTTGGGGCTGTTGACCCCTTAATTGAGGTCCAGCCCCCTCCTGATTGGGTGTTCGTTGTGTTCCCTTTTTAAGTTTGTTGTGTCCAATTGTTCTTAATAATTCTTTTTAATTTTTTTCATTTCTGTAAGCCGCCCGGAGTCCTCCGGGATTGGGCGGCATAGAAATTTAATAAATGAAATGAAATTTATATATATGAATGACTTAGAATTGAGATTTTTAACAAAACGTGGGCTCCCACGCTGATGACAAAGAATATTAAGTCACTGTTTTAAGAGCAACCCTAATGACCGTGTTCCATGTATTGTGGAGATTTTTTTTTTTAATTAGCACACCTGACTATCTTAATTTGTTGTCTGCTGTGTTCCAAGTAGCTCGAGGCAGCTTTCACCAATGCAGGGTTTTTCCACTAATGACATCAAAATGATACTCACAAGCTTCCAAGACATCTTAAATGTCCTCTTGAAGAAATTATATGATACCAGTACTATAATGATCATGCCCCCACGCATGAATAGTAAAATACAACAAGCTCACATTAGGTACAGAGGAGAAAAACATTGCAAGAAGCCATTTGAAATAGGGGGAAATCATGCGTACCTTCCAGAAAACTGACATGCTAAATAAATAATGCGCAATGTATTAAAAATACTACATTCACAGCAGACTACAAACAATGACAGTACAGAGTACACAAAATGCATTGTGGTCAAGGAAGATATAAGAATATATCAGTAGCCTTAGGTAGCTTAGAATGCCCAGGTGGCATTCGGTTTTATTTCGAATTTAAAGTAATTTCTGTAGAAATCAACTTGCTTATTAAACTGGGGAAAAATCCTACCAGTGAACTACCCCAAAACAATATTTTGCATGACTTCCCTTCTTTAGTTATCAGAAATCACATCTCAAAAACTATAACTTAGCAAGAATATACCTGTATCATTTAAAACATTTTTTAAAAATAGTGAAACATACACTCCAACATTACAAAACTCAAAATATTGCAGGAAACTATTCTTAGCACCGAACATGGCACAATAATTTAATATTCAATATAAAGCAATATATCAATGTTATTCTCAACATTTATCCATGTTAACATTAACAAGATTTTGCGTCACACAGTCACAAATGATAATAACTACACGTTTTTTGGTTTTTTTTTAACCCAGAATGTGGTAAGCATTTTAAATGATGCCCAAGCGCTGCTGGTTACGTTATGCTATTTCAGTATCTTGAGTAATTATTCATTACAAAACAAGATGCAAGAAACAAAAGCAATAAAATAACAAAATCCTGGAGTTTTCAACAAAGCCATCATGGCTGCTTTGTAAAAATCATGTCTTATTTTTGGGGGGTGTCTTTTTTTAGACATTTCTCTTAATATATATATTTAAAATAATAGTTTCAGCGGAATTCTTTGTTGTGATGCCATTAAGGTAATTGAGTGGCTAATAAAACCAGCTTTTACATGGTTTAATAGGCTTCTGTCTTTGCCTTTTTTCTGCTCTTGTGTGAAAAGCCCTCTCCCCTTTTAAAGCTTCCTAGGGCCCTTTTTCTATTAGTTCCCAAAAAAAGCGCATGCATTTGTCTCAAGCTTAATTCTGCAACCAAACGAATATTTTAGCATAGTCATATACAGATTCTAAAGTGCTTTCAGATTAACGATCTTCATATTTCACTGTCTATTGTTTTCGATCAAGTGTCAATGAGAAATAGAATGTCGGAAGTCATTTTATATTCTGGCACTAATCTCTTGCCCACCAATAATGTGCTTTTTAATAAGGTTCTTCTCCTGATTTGGAAAGAAGGCGAAATAGCATTGTTTCGTACATGGGTGTATTTTTTAAAAAAAAATAAATACCTAAATGTCACATCAATCTTTACTATACGATACAGCTCCTCTGTTTTAAGCAGGTCTATGCGTATTTATTTTTATATAATTATTATTATATGCAGGCCTATCACTACAGCACTTTTAAACTAACTAAGGCAGCATTTCGATTCTGTATCAATAATACTTTAATATCCTTCCTTTAATACAAAAAACTACTTTAAACTCATTTTTAGTTTAATTTATTAAACAGATGAGCAGAATGGCTGCAGAAACTAAAAACTGCAGGTATTGTCCAGCCTACTGAATTTAGAAACACTTATTTTCACTCAGACTAACTATCATTCTGTTTAATGTTACCATTCTAGACTACAAGTAAAAGGTACAGCTAATCTTATTTACATTAGGAAGTCAAGTCCAGCATAGATCAACATGTTCTGACATACATACTAGGTTCTAATACAACATTTGATTCTACATAAATTGACAGGCTACATGAACTACAGCAGATAAATAACATGATGTGATGGGCGGCAAACACATGTAATAGTAATAATACATAAATAATAAATATTTAAAGCTGTTCACTTAACTAACTTTAGAAAAGCTCAAGATCTTTAGATTGAATATTACCTGTAATTGCAAACAATGACAATGTAGTGTTAATCAATAATCAACAAGTTTTTTTAAAAAAAATCTTAAGTTGCAGCTTTTAACCAATTCCAGCACCCAAATTCAAACCAAGTTACATGCTAACGATATAATGCGATCTTACCCACTATGAGCTCACAGATCTGTAAGAATATACCATGCACCTTTACCATACCACACAGTTAGCATCCCATTTTCCCAGAAACGTGGGAATGGAGAAATCTAATTAGAAGAGCATTAAGACACATCCAATCCAGTTACATTGGTGTTGTGGCCCAGCAGGAGCCGTTGGAGCTGCCACCAGACTCCGATAGCGAGGGGCCCTCTGAGTCGGCTCTGGAGGACCCTGGACAGGGTTCTGACTCCAAGCAGGGCACAGAGAGGCTGGTTGGCCACCAGGAGGCACTTGAGCCTTGGACCAGTAGGGAGGAGACAAGGGAGAGTGAGATGGAAGCCAGTAGTGAGTTGTTCCTCGATGCACGCCATCGAAGAGCTACTAGGCGTAAGGAACAATTACACAATTACAGGAGGTGACGGTACTTAGCTGATGGTCATTAGGCTCCTCTCCAGACTATAAAAAGCTACTGGTGCACACGGCTCTCTTTGCAGAAGTCAACATAGGATTGAATGTCAGAGGACATTACTGTGAGCTTGGCAGGCTGGATTGCTGCCAAGCCTTATCTGTGTTTATTGCTGCCTGAGTTTGTCTGAGTTGCTGCCAAGGTCCTTATCTGTTTGTTCTACTTGGCTTTCAGCCACCGAGGTCGTGGTGTCTTGCTATTAAAGTACATTCTAGTTAAGCTCTTGTCTCGGCATTTGTTACTGGACGGAGGAGGGGGTCGGAACACATTGGTATCTTGAAAACGCATTGTAATCATAAAAAGTACATGCGACTGAGAAAATACAATTTTCCAGAGTGTTAAAAGTCTTTAGTATAAATATGGTAGCCTAGAAACAGTAACAGAGAAGGACTGAACATGTTTAAAAATGCACCACAGGTACTGGGGGTCATAAATAGGATGTAAATAAAAGCCTATATGCCGCCCAATCCCGAAGGACTCCGGGCGGCTTACAAAAAAAAGAGAGAAAAAAAGAGAGAAAAAAGACAGTTTAAAATCACAACACCACATACATTCATTCTAATCGGGGCTGGACCTCAACAATGAGGTCAACAGCCCCAGGCCTGTCGGAACAGCCAGGTTTTTACAGCTTTCCTGAAGGCCATGAGAGTGGGCAAGGTCCGGATCTCTGGGGGTAGCTCATTCCAAAGGGTCGGAGCAGCCACAGAGAAGGCTCTCCTCCGGGGGCCCGCCAGCCGACACTGTCTGGCTGACGGCTTCCGAAGGAGGCCCAATCTGTGGGATCTTACTGGCCGCTGGGAGGTATGTGGCAGTAGGCGGTCACGAAGGTACGCTGGCCCTAAGCCATGTAGGGCTTTAAAGGTAATAACCAACACCTTGAATTGCGTCCGGAGACCAATAGGTAGCCAGTGCAGCTCGCGGAGGACAGGTGTAACGTGGGTGTACCTTGGTGCACCCAATATCGCTCACGCGGCCGCATTCTGGACTAGCTACAGTCTCCAAACTCTTTTCAAGGGTAGCCCCATGTAGAGCAATGGGATGGAATATAGTCAGCTACAAGTAGTTCTTGTTTTAAGACCATTCATTTAATGGCTATTTAAAGTTTCAATGTTATTGAAAAAATGGCTTAGGACTGAGCTTTAATTCGTCCACGTTTTTACATTTCTTAGATAAATACAAATTTACTACACTAGTGAATCACAGGATGGATCGCCTGAAGAAATATAGTTTATTTCTTCGTTGCATCTCTCCTGTCACACAAACCACTACAGGAAGTCCTCAACTTCCTCATTCAAAGTTATAATGACACTGAAAATAGTGACGATTGTTTTTCACACTTGTGACCACTGCAAAATCCCCATGGTCATGTGATCAAAATTCAGGCACTTGGCAACTGGCATGTACTTCATGACCACTGCACTGTCCCGGGATCATGTCATCACCCTTTGTAACTTCTCTAGCTGCTTCCAACAGGCAAATCAATGGGGGAAGGCAGATTCGCTTAACGACCGCATGATTCACTTAACAACTGCAGCGATTCATTTACGTGTGGCAAAAAAAGGTCGTAAAATGGGGGGGGGAAACTCACTTAACAATGGACATGCTTAGGAACAGAAATTTTGGGTTCAGTTGTGGTTGTACGTCAAGGACTGCCTGTATAACCTGAGAGACCGCCTCCTGCCAATTACCTCCCAAAGACTGATTCGATCGCACAGGCTTGGCCTTCTCCGGGTTCCATCTGCCGGCCAATGTCGGCTGGCGACCCCCCGGGGGAGGGCCTTCTCTGTTGCAGCTCTGGCCCTCTGGAACGATCTCCCCATGGAGATCCAGACCCTTACTACCCTCCCGGCCTTCCGTAAAGCTACTAAGACCTGGCTGTTCCGGCAGGCCTGGGGCTATTGAAGTATCCAGCCCCACTTTAACTATGAATGTTGCTGTAATTTTAAATTGTGTATTGTCTTATTTATCCCCCCCCCTTTTTTTATTGTAAGCCACCCGGAGTCCTTTGGGAGTGGGCGGCATACAAAACTAATAAACTAAACTAAACTAAACTAAACTAACTATTAACATGACACAAGTGACCTAATATTGTAATTCTTTCCTAGTCCATTTACCCATCTGAACACCGACTGGGCTCTTCAACAACCATATTTCACCTTCTCCTGATTTCTAGCCTGGTGTCTTAACTACATCAAAGTGACTCTATTTTCATTCTCTGACCAACCACACAGCATGATTATTCACTGTCTACTTCCATTTCTTTCCTTTTCATTGCTTTGCCCTTAGGAGGGGACTGCAATAGCAATAGCAATTAGACTTATATACCGCTTCATAGGGCTTTCAGCCCTCTCTAAGCGGTTTACAGATTTAGCATATCGCCCCCAACAATCCAGGTCCTCATTTTACCCACCTCGGAAGGATGGAAGACTGAGTCAACCTTGAGCCGGTGAGATTTGAACCACCGAACTGCAGAACTGCAGTCAGCTGAAGTAGCCTGCAGTGCTGCATTTAACCACTGCACCACCTCGGCTTAAATCCATGATATGACACAATCAGAATCACCGTCAAACTCGAAGGAGATTCAGCTACCTGCACCAGTTCCGTCCCTTTCATTGCTTGCCATGACATTGGAAGTTACAACCTAAAGAAACCATAGAGATGGAGTACCTAGATAAGCCTTATTTTACTTGGATTCTCTTTGACTTCATCTTACTCGCGGTCGTGGAAAGAAATAGTTAGACATCAGATAATTTACATCCCAGCGGAAGACCAGGTCTGTAGATCCATTCTCTATTAACTACATCAGTTTCTGCGAAACATTTCAAACAAATACAGAAAATAATCATTAAACTATAGTAAATAACGTAGACTGACATGTGCAGGTGTAGTAGGTTACTTCTTGCTGCCAATTTAAGTACAACAATACTCCTGTAAGCTCTTCTGGTTAATTAGCCATAATTAGAAGTTACAGTTCCCACAGTAACCTTAGCTCTTGACAAAGGTGTTTCAGTTATAATCCGAACAGTTATTCCAATGTAAAAGCTTTGAATTTCACAGTCAATAGTAATAAGCATAACATATAATCCATACAATGTTCATTCCAGATATGAAATTTAGGGTACAGGGTTATTTCCATTAAATTAAATTGGAACTCTGGATATTCAAAAAAAAAAAAAACCCTTATTGTTATTTTGAGTGTGACAAATGTCATCCTAATTTTTATGCTTTTTAGGGTACAGTTTTTTTTTCAACTCCACATTCACAACTCTTATTTTTTTAAATTTTTCAGCAATTCATAAGAAAAAAATATCTTCAATTCACAGTCAAGAAATAATTTTATGAAGATTAACAAAAATAACAAAAAAGGATGCTCTCCCCCAGAGGTAACCATCAATACTTTCTATGTGGTTTCCCTCCCTCCTATACAGGAAGTATGTTCTCACCTTATATACATGGGTGAGAAGTAGGAAATTTTTAAAAACACAATAAAAGCTTTACATTTTGCAGATTCTCCTGACTCTCCTAGGCTAATTTATTTACAATGGCTAGGATAGAGGCAGTATTGTAAATATAGTTTGAATTCAAAAGAAATATAGATAGTCTATCTATGCCATGTACGGGTTCTGGGAAGTCGGGGGGGGGGTAGGTTGTGGGGGCTCGGGGGGGAGGGTGGGGGGGAAGTATACTAGGCTTGATTTTAAAGCAAGATGATTGCACATGTATATTGTCCTCTCTTATAACATGATATTGTCTAGATAATAATTTACATGTGATTATATGTTATGGAAATGGTTAATAAACATTTTATAATTAAAAAAAAAGAAATATAGATAGTCCTTGACTTAATACTGCTCATTTAACAACAGGTCAAAGCTACAACTGTTTTGTAGTGACTTATGATCTGTCCTCAAAATTACAATATGTCATGATCCTTCAGTCACATGATCACGATTTAGGCGCTAGGCAACTGGCTCCCATTTGTAATGGCCACTGCAAATGGGCTTCATTTCAGTGGTGGGTTTCAAAAATTGTTCGAACCTACTCTGTGGGTGTGGCCTCCTTTATGGGAGTGGCTTGCCGCCCATGTGACCGGATGGGAGTGGCTTGCCACCCATGTGACCGGATATGAAGATGCCGACGACACTTGTCAGAACCATCTTAAATTACCTCACACACAGCACCGGCATGCATAAGAATAGGATGTAAACTTGTTTTTCAAAAGGCGTCTTTGGTTTGCGTTAAAACAACTTCAACACACACAATGTTCTGATTGCACCACAAACGCAGTAGTCATCCTTACCTTTCACAGAGGCCCTGAGTTTTATAAATAGGAGCATGATAGTGTAGAATAATCATATCCAAGGACCAGTGGTGGGTTTCAAAAAATTTTGGAACCTCTTTTGTAGGTGTGGTCTGCTTTCCGGCTCCACTGGTGGAACCTCTTCTAACCGGTTCAGTAGATTTGACGAACCGGTTCTACCGAATAGGTGCGAACTGGTAGGAACCCACCTCTGGTTCATTTGATGCAATTTGCACCACTTCAGCTGTTGTCCAACAAGCAAAGTCAACTGGAGAAGCTGCATTCGCTCATCAAACCATGTGATTCCCTTAATGACCACAGTAAGAAATGACAGTACAATCAGGTCTGATTATGTGATGAGTCACTTAACAATTACATTGCCTAGTGACCAATGTTCCTGCGGTGAAAGCTCACCTGTAAAGCGGTGTTTCATCTTCCTGTTTCTGAGAAAGCTTTGTGTCAAGGGTTAGATAACACAAAAAGGTTGCTACAACACAAGCATACCAGGCTGGGCTACCCTGGAGAATTGTTCCCATGCCAGACTGCTCTCAGACAAGACCTTAAATAAAAGCAGCTCTCAGCTTCTTGACGAGGCTGAGCACAGCTGGAATTGATGCATTCTGACTGGCAGCTCCCAAATAGCTTTGCCCCAGATGATTCTTTGAGGAGGTCTACTTCCTTCTCCCTCCCTGCTTTCCACATGGCAATAACAGTGTTCTTGTGAACTAAATGAACGCATGTTCTGGGTCACAAGGGGCAACGAGGAATGCATCACGATGCCATTTCTTCTTACTAGGAGGATATGGATATCTACGAGACCGTCTTCTGCCGCATACCTCCCTAAGACCGATAAGATCGCACAGGGTGGGCCTTCTCCAGGTGCCATCAGCTGGACAATGCCGGCTGGCGATGCCTCGGAGTAGGGCCTTCTCTGTTGCCACTCCGGACCTATGGAACGAGCTACCCCCAGAGATCCGGACCCTACCCACTCTCATGGCCTTCCGTAAAGCTATCAAAACCTGACTGTTCCGGCAGGCCTGGGGCTGTTGACCTCTTGATTGAGGTCCAGACCCGCTTAGACTGGGTCCATGTTGTGTTTCTTTTAATTTGTTATGTCTTATTTGTTTTAATCCTTTTTAATATTCCTTATTTCTGTAAGCCGCCCAGAGTCCTCCGGGATTGGGCGACCTATAAATTCAATAAATGGAAATGGAAATGGTATCTTCCAGGGGCGTGATAATGGTGAACCTTTTGGGCTTGTCGTGTCAAATATTTGGAATATGCCTAAACTGAATCTGCTGGCGTGCCACTACCCTGACCCCTCAAAACAAGAGAGAAATAATTCTTGACATATTCATTTATCTTTTAAAAAATGCAACCCAATCATGTGTGGCACTATGTATTATATATGGATATAAAATAAAAAAATCAAATAATTACAAAAATGAGATAGAAGCAAAACAAACCGAGGTGGCGCAGTGGTTAGAGTGCAGTACTGCAGGCCACTTCAGCTGACTGCTATCTGCAGTTCGGCGGTTCAAATCTCACCGGCTCAAGGTTGACTCAGCTTTCCATCCTTCCGAGGTGGGTGAAATGAGGACCCAGACTGTTGGGGGCGATGTGCTGACTCTGTAAACCGCTTAGAGAGGGCTGAAAGCCCTATGAAGCGGTATATAAGTCTAACTGCTATTGCTAAACCCATTTGCAGAGGTACCGGAGGCCGTGCGACAGCATAAAGGTTTGGAGATTGATCAAGGCCATACCACATCCTCATGCATCCTCCAGAGTCTATAAAGACCACTCAAAAATGGGACATTCTTTTGAAAATAGTTTTTGTCAGAGGTTGATGAACACTAACATGTCCCTCTGTATGTCAGGCATGTCATCATTGACACATGTCATATGTGTTAGGACCTTAATTCTGTGTCTGATTCCCTTGGTCTTTCTTCTCCTATGAAGAATATTCTTCAGCCATGGACCCTGATTCTGTTTCTCACCAATTTGCGTTGAAATTCCACATACAGACAAGTGTAAATCAACTAAAGTCTGCCAGTGAAGAAACACTGCTCCGTATCTGAACAAGATTTTAATAGTATTTTTCATTTCATTTCATTTTATTATATTTATATGCTGCCCTTTTCCCCCCGAAGGGGACTCAGGGCGGCTAACAAATCAAATCAGGGAAGGGGGGGGGTACAGACAAAAAATAAAAAATGAAACATAACAATACATAATTTAAAAACACACAGCAGTCATACCATTCGAGACGGGGGCAACAGTTCTTTAGACCCAGGCCTGTCGGAACAGCCAGGTTTTAACGGCTTTGCGGAAGGCCTGGAGGGTGGTGAGGGTTCGAATCTCCAAGGGGGGTTCGTTCCAAAGGGTCGGAGCAGCCACAGAGAAGGCTCTCCTCCGGGTAGTCGCCAGTCGACACTGGCCGGCGGATGGAATTCGGAGGAGGCCTAGTCTGTGGGATCTAATCGGTCTAGTGGAGGTGATTGGCAGCAGGCGGTCTCTCAAGTACAGTAACAGCTCTAAGCATCTAGGACAGATCTCCTTGAACAATACACCCTTGCAATACACAGGAAAGCTCTTTACTCTTTCTAAAACAGCCATATTCTGATATTATGTGTTTTATTTTCCTGAAGGGGTCAGCTTTTACGTATATCAAGCTATCTCAGATGATACAATTCTTCTATCTTTCCCTTGGACAGCTGACAATTACAGTAAGGGAGGAAGAGAATGTTATACAGATGTGCAAGCTGTTCTATGCCCAACCGAACCCATACGGTGGAACAGCTGCATTCAGAAGATCCCTGGCTGAACTGAACTATAAGTGTTTTGGATTTTTGGGTCTGTGCGTGGAATGGAGTATGGCATAGACCGAAATACATTTGTTCTAAGCACAATTAATTGGGGAAGAAGGAAATCAGCTCATTGGCAGCTGAGAGAAAGGAGAGAAAGGAAGGCATTGGAAAGATCAGGGTAGTAGAATCCTGGTTTGGTCGGTTGGATGAAACTGGCAAGGGCAGAAAGGAAAAGTTGCAAAGGCTGGTATGATGACAGTTGTAAGGACAGAGGAAAAAAGAGAAAGTGCTAGGAAGAGCAGCAAGTGGGCTGCTGGGATAAGCTACATTGGGATATTGGTAGTTAAAGGGAAGGAAGGCTTTAAAACAAACATGGGGGAGGTGGGCTGGTGGGAATATTGCAGAGGTGGGTTAGCAATAGCAATAGCAGTTAGACATATACTGCTTCATAGGGCTTTCAGCCCTCTCTAAGCGGTTTACAGAGTCAGCATATCGCCCCCACAGTCTGGGTCCTCATTTCACCCACCTCGGAAGGATGGAAGGCTGAGTCAACCTTGAGCCGGTGAGATTAGAACCGCCGAACTGCAGATAAGAGTCAGCTGGAGTGGCCTGCAGTACTGCACCCTAACCACTGCGCCACCTCGGCTCTTCCTACCGGTTCGCATCAGTTTGGTAGAACCGATTAGAAGAGGTTCCACCAGTGGACCCAGAAAGCAGGCTACACCTACAGAAGAGGTTCCAAAAATTTTTGAAACCCACCACTCACACTCACACACTCACACAGAGAAAGAGAAAGAAAGGAAGAAATAAATAAAGAAAAAAGAAAAAAGAAAGAAAAAGTGAGAGAGAGATGAAAGAAAAAAGGAACAGAGAGACAAAAGGAAGGAAAGAGAGAGAGAGGTAGAGAGAGAGAGAGAAAACACATGGCCGGCAAGCCACTCCCACCAGGTCACATGGCCGGCAAGCCACTCCCACCAGATCACATGGCCGGCAAGCCACTCCCACAAAGGAGGCCACACCCACAGAGTAAGTTCGAAATTTTTTTGAAACCCACCACTGTGTAGGACCCACTCTATTGACTAAATATTTCAGAGACAGCTGCGGTCATCTTCTTTGTTTATCATGAAGGAAAGAATAGGCAGTGACCACTAATCTTCCCTGTTTTACTCTGTAAATCATTCTGGCTTTTCTCTTAATTTTATTTCAAACTTTCCTGTCTTGTTTCTGCCAAACTCCAGCTAATCTGAAATGAATTGGCAGAACTTCCGGAGCAAATGATTAGTTCAAAGTTCAAAACAAAAGATATTTTCTGTCCCAAGTACACACTCTTGCTATTGCAGAATAACAAGTCAAGACACAGTCAGCAATGAGCCAGCAACAACTTTCAGTGGAAGAACTTCCCAGCCTAAAGGTTCACCTGAACACTGAAGAAAGTAACGCTTGTTTGTTTATTAAACAAATATATATATAGTCATCCAACTGACGCATTATTGACTCTGGGCAGCTTCCAACCATTTAAAAAAATCTGCCGCATAATAAAAACCCATTTTTTTAAAAAAACACCCTCCACTTCTCAGGGCAGCAATGCAATGCAATCAGATAAGCCATCTGATCTCCTTCGCCATTCGTGGCCCCTAGTGCTGACAAAACCATGGTTTTTGTGGTTGACCACATATGCTTTACAGCTGGTTTCGGGCAGCTGAAAATGATGGCAACAGATGTTAAGTAAGGTAACTTGAAAAAGGACTGGAATTTTAAACAGATGTGATTGAATATTATTTGACAGGCCTCTTTTAACAAATCTAAACATTATCCTCTTTTCTGGTTATACTACCAGTACCTGTCCTGTATTGTAAAGCAACATTTATGAGAACACATCTTGAATTTTGAAAAAATAAATAAATCAGTATTTTTATAAAACGGTTCCATAACTTTGAGAATATTTGGAATTGTTACTGTATTGTTCCAGGAAGTTTATTGTACTGAATATTATTTTCAAAGGTAATTATCATCATCATACATATATACCTAGAAACTTATAGCAATAGCAGTTAGACTTATATACCGCTTCATAGGGCTTTCAGCCCTCTCTAAGCGGTTTACAGAGTCAGCATATCGCCCCCACAGTCTGGGTCCTCATTTCACCCACCTCGGAAGGAAGGAAGGCTGAGTCAACCTTGAGCCGGTGAGATTTGAACCGCTGAACTGCAGATAACAGTCAGCTGAAGTGGCCTGCAGTACTGCACCCTAACCACTGCGCCACCTCGGCTCTTTTCATAATGCTATTCTCTTTCAGGTAAGCAGCATTATGCAAAAATACAGAATGGAAATTAGAACAAATAAATATTAATAATTAATATATAAAGACAATTAAATTAAAGGCATTTCAAAAGAAAAAAAACTGGACGAAGTATTTCATATATCTAGTTTCCACTAACATCCTTTATCATATCTCTCCAAATTTTTTCTTGGGCAGGGGGTTGGACTAGATGACCTGCAAGGTCCCTTCCAACTCTTGTTAATCTGTTAATGTCTGTTAATCTGTTTCAGACACTTGACTTTTCTTTTAAACTTTTCACCTCTGTTTTTCTCAGGTTCTTATCAAGTTGATTTAGTCATGATCTTCTCAGCACTGCCATTCCTCTCAACTTACTCATTCAATTTGCCTTAATATATTTGTTTTGCAATTCGAGTATTTATTCCCTTTATATTAGTGTTTTTCAACCACTGTGCCGCGGCACACTAGTGTGCCGTGACATAGTGTAAGGTGTGCCGTGGGAAAAACACCTTATATATAGTCAATATAGGCACAGAGTTAAAAAAATTTAACATTTTCTAATGGTGGTGTGCCTCGTGATTTTTTTTCATGAAAAAAGTGTGCCTTTGCACAAAAAAGGTTGAAAAACACTGCTTTATATGACCAAAAACACCTCATATACAAATACAGGTTGTCCTCAACGTATAATAACTGTTGTTTAGCAACTGTTTCCACAAGCTTGGAAAGGATGCTTTTTGGCGTGGCACGACAAAACCGCACTCCACTAAAGCGCGCCTGATTAAACCGCGTCGCTGACGTCATCAGCAGGGCGACAACAGCGACCGCGGAGAAAAAAGGGCGCTTTAAATAGCGCTTTGAAAGCAAGCCGATTCAAGTTAAGGTAAGGGTTAGGTTTAGGTTTAGGGTTAGGGTTAGGTTTAGGGTTAGGTTAAGGGTTAGGTTTAGGTTAAGGGTTAGGTTTAGCGTTAGGTTTAGGGTTAGGTTTAGGGTTAGGTTAAGGGTTAGGTTTAGGGCGGTTAGGTTTAGGTTTAGGGGTTAATTTTAGCTTTAGCGTTCACAGCATGCTTTTTTCGTCGCGCTGTGATGACGTCAGCTACGCGGTTTCGTCGAGCGCGCTTTAGTCGAACGCGGTTTTGTTGTGGAACCGCTTTTTGGCCTGTACAATGTTGTACCACCCCCTACATGGCCAGATGACTGCATTTTGGGCAACTTGGCAATCTGTTTGCCTTTTCAACCAGTTGCCAGCTACCTTGTGATCATGTGATCACCATTTGCAACCTTCTCTGGTGGCTTCCCCAGAAAGTCCTTTTTACGGAGTCTTCCAAACAAGACTTGTATCTGCATTATTTTTTTTCATCTATAACCTTCTCACTGTTCCAAGCAACTTTCATTTCCTCTTTCCTTGTGTCCACTTTCCCTTCATTCTGTTGGAAAATTAATCTAGCTGTCTTCTCCTTGCATATCTTTTCATATAGGACTCATACTTTCTCTTCCTATGTACGTAGTTGCTAGACTGTCACTCTTAATTTCTTCCACTCCGTTGCTTTTTTTATATATTAATTTTTTCTCAGTATTTTCACAAATGGAAACTTCAGACAAACCCAAGTAAGACTCAAGCAACGTCCTTCCACCTCAATAAGATGGCCCACCATGAACTAAATGTAAAGTTTGAGAATATTCTTCTTGCTGCTAAGAAATACCCAAAATACCTTGAGGTTAGTCTAGAGGAAACATTGTCCTTCAGAGAACATCCCAAGAAGATGCAGCCAACTACGATCAAGAAATAACTTCCTGCAAAAGGTCCACCTGGGGTTCCTCAGCTTCTACTTTGCGATCCTCAGCTCTTGGCCTCATCTTTTCAGCAGCAGAATACTTTTCCCCGGTCTAGATAAATAGTAGCCTGTTGTGGCCCAAGCAGGAGCCGTTGGAGCTGCCACCAGACTCTGACAGCGAGGGGCCCTATGAGTCAGTTCTGGAAGATGTGGAGGACCCTGGACAGGGTTCTGACTCCGAGCAGGGCGCAGAGAGGCTGGTTGGCCACCAGGAGGTGCCTGAGGCCTGGAGCAGCGGTGAGAGCCAAAGGGAGCGTGCTCCCAAAGTCAAGCCTTGGAGTAGTGGGGAGGAGACAAGGGAGTGTGATCCTGACGTCATGCATTGGAGCAGTGGGGAGGAGACAAGGGAGTTGGTCCTGGATGGCCGGCAATGGAGGGCTAATAGGCATAAAGAACAGTTACGCAGTTACAGGAGATAATGGAACTCAGCTGGTGGTAATTAGGCTCCTCTCAAGACTATAAAAGGAATGGCTTTCCACAAGCTCGTCGCAGGAATCAATGTATTTACTAGAGCTGGAGAAGCTATCGTGGCTAGCTTGGCAGACTGGATTGCTGCCAAGGTCTATTCTGCGTGTTAATAAATTCTTGAAGTATCTTTGTCTCGGCGTGCTTTGGTGTATGAAGAGGGGGGGTCAGAACAGTAGCCATACCAGACTAAGCCACACACAGCTGAATCACACTATGTGCATCAAATTGGGCACAATAAGATCTACCCCCACTTTCTGATCATCAGTTTTTAGCCATATTCCTCCACCACATCTACGAAAACGCTCTGCTTCAAGTGTATAAGAAAACAATTAGTAATATTCACTTGCCGATATCACTGATGCTATAAACAACAGGCTTTGTCCCAGACATCCACCTATTGAGAGAAACAAGCACTTGCTGGATAACTACTTCACTCTGCTTGAGGTCTGGACGCAGAAGAGTCCTCTACTTCTTCTCCAGAGCGTTACAACTTTCCCTGCTTTACAGGTGAACCAAAAGGATTCGATCTACCCTGTAAAGTCCTGGTCAATCCTTAATAGGATTAGGACTCAACATGGATGGCAGGTGTGCTAATCTCCTCCGTAAATGGGGAAAGCTTTTGGAATGCAGCTGTGATACTCCAAAGCAGACAGAGCAACATATTGTGGGATTCTAAGTGGATCTCAGGGAAACCCTAGAGACAGGGGTGAAATTCAACCGGATCAGACCAGATCAGGTGAACCAGTAAGAATGATTTGAATAGCAATAGCAATAGCAGTTAGACTTATATACCGCTTCATAGGGCTTTCAGCCTTCTCTAAGCGGTTTACAGAGTCAGCATATCGCCCCCCCCACAGTCCGGGTCCTCATTTCACCCACCTTGGAAGGATGGAAGGCTGAGTCAACCTTGAGCCGGTGAGATTAGAACCGCTGAACTGCAGATAACAGTCAGCTGAAGTGGCCTGCAGTACTGCACCCTAACCACTGCGCCACCTCGGCTCTTCATCAGTTCATTGAACCAGTAAAAATCACCCAATTGGCCCCGCCTATGCCCGCTCGGCGCTCACCTCTTCTGGCCGCTCACTCGGTCCTTCCGGCCGTTGGACCCGCCCACCCAATCCAAATGTTTCTCCCTCCACGGGGGGGGGGGGGACCATAAAAGGATCAGCAGTTCCACTGCGAATGGAGGGAGAAAAGTTCGGCTTCTCTCTGCCACAGCATTCATTATGAGCCCTTCTCGAGCTCATACAAACATTTTTTTCCTACCGGGTTCTGTGGGTGTGGCTTGGTATGTGTGTGTGAGGTCATGTGACTGAGTGGGCATGAGTGAAATCGAGTTGGCCATGCCCAGTCACATGACCCCCCCAAGCCACACACACAGAACCGATAGAGAGAAAAATTTGAATGTCACCCAAAGTTTTTCTGTATGCAACTCCATTATCTATTGACTATATAAAATATAAATGGTCTATCTTTGAATGTGTAAATACAGTAAAGAGTTCTTTATTTGTTCATTGAAAATGTAATCCTGATGTGCTTTTTAGCATTTTTGCCATATGCTACATAAACAAAATTTCTCAAACCTACTCATGACACTACCAGAAAAAAAAAGTCTATATATTCAGCATCTGGGATAATCTGTTTTATTTATTTATAAGATTTTCATAGCCGCCCCCCCCCCAGTTGAATAATTGTGACTCAAGATAGTATATATGAATAAAAACCAATTAAAAAGCCCAATAATTATAGGTAATTGTAAGACAAAAAATAAATCAAAATCCCCACCCAACAAGTGAAACAACATATTTCTGAGGTCAGCCAGACACCGACTCCCAGAAAATGAACTCGTTCTGATCCTGGCCCCAGGATTTCAATGCTTTCTAGAAGGCCAGCAAGTTTTTCCTTTTATCCTATCTTTCATCATAAACAATGCAACAAATCATGATTTTAGATTTATATTCATCCCTTTTCTAAAAATAAACCAAGTATTTGAAACAGGCCTCCTTTTACGTAGATGTTCCCCAGTTACTATTCTCAATCATTGTTGAATTTCTGAATGGTTTGACCATTTTTTCCGAATTTTCCCATCATTTCACACACCTTACAGAGTATTTTTCATCAGACTGCATTCCCCTAAAATTCATCACTGATTCTTCCATTATCACTATTCCCTGGAGTGTGATATGCTATTATTACTAACCTGTGGATTTGTTTGTTTAATATAATGTTATTAAAGAAGTTTGAAACAGAATGAAATAGGACAGATTTTGAATTACAGAGAATAGGAAAAAGTAATTTTAAAAAGAAATAAAATAATAATAATAATAAAGAAGCAGCTTCCGATCATCTTAACAGCAGTTATAAGAGCATATATATTTTACCCTCTTCCTTCCTTCCATATCCACTTTAATCATCAAATCCATAATTCACCAGTACACTTCTCTTTTCAGCAAAAACAACTCCATAAGGAGATTTTAAAATCACTAATAAATGTAATTGTCGGTCTTTTCTCTCAGCAAACAAGTTACTTTTGTCATCTCTGCTAGCTACATTATCTTCACCAATCATTCCACCACTGTGGATATTTTGGAACTTTTTCATTTTTGCACATATAGTAGTCTTGCAGCAGTAAACTAATATCTGGATTTCTATTTTCATACAACTATCTGTAAATAGTCCTGGACTTAAGACCTCAATTGAGCCCCAAATTTCCATTCCATTAGAGAGCCGAGGTGGCGCAGTGGTTAGAGTACAGTACTGCAGGCCACTTCAGCTGACTGCTATCTGCAGTTCAGCGGTTCTAATCTCACCGGCTCAAGGTTGACTCAGCCTTCCATCCTTCCGAGGTGGGTGAAATGAGGACCCAGACTGTGGGGGCGATATGCTGACTCTGTAAACCGCTTAGAGAGGGCTGAAAGCCCTATGAAGCGGTATATAAGTCTAACTGCTATTGCTATTACTAAGCAAGACAGTTGTTAAATGGGCTTTGCCCCATTTTACAACATGTAGTTGCTGTTAAATGAATCACTGCAGTTGTTCAGTTAGTAACACAATTGTTCAAAGAATCTGGCTTCTCCACTGACTTTGTCAGAAGGTCGCAAAAGATAATCACATGATCATGGGACACTGCAACCGTCATAAATACATGCCAGTTGCCAAGCATCTGAATTTTGCCATGTGGCGATGGGGCATGCTCCAATGGTCGTAAGTGTGAAAACTGGTCATGAGTCACTTTTTTCAGTCTCATATCTTTAATGGTCACTAAGCGAATTGTCGAGGTCCACGTGCATATGATATTACTTCATATTTCCGATAATTCATTTTACCTGTTTCGTTTTTAATTCAATAGTTAAATTTCAGGAATTGCTTCAATCTTGTCCTATGCATTGTAAAAAGCCCCAATGAAATCATCAATTCAACTCAATAAGATCAGCTCTCCATCATTCAAATCTATTGCTTCCTTGCCCTTAGTTTGACAGACTTCCAACATACTATTCTTATTTCATGCATTAAGTTCAGGGGTGGGTTCCAACAGGTTCGCGGCAGTCCCCGCGAACCGGTTGGTCGGCGAACCCGGAAGTAAGTAACTTCCGGGAACGGCGAAGGGCCCGCCTGCCCGCCCGCGCTCCTTACCCGGTTTTGACGAGTTCTGTGCTTCCACGCATGCGCAGGACACATACAGCGCCTGCGCGATCCTCCAGGAGCAACTGGAGCATCGCACAGACGCTAGTACACATGCATGCACTGCGCGCGTGCATGAGGACGCCGCCGGCCCTGTTCCAACCGAACCGGTTGTAACGGGGCGAGAAACCCACCCCTGATTAAGTTATATTATTTTCCATTCACTCTTCTTACATTCCAAATAGAAATCTATTTGACATATACATGTCCTCCATTTGCCATCATAGCTCTGGTCAGCTGAGGTTTTTAATAATAAGGAAACAATTTTAACCTGATGCAAAGGAGAGATGAATGAAACATTTCTGCTGCTGAACAATTATATTCCATTTACTAAAGAGGTCAATCTCATACAAATTAAAAGAGGTTTTGAAAACTCTAATTGGAGTGGTCTTTTGTGTATTTTGAATCTTCATATCCACAGAACAAAATTGCATCAAATAACAGTTTGGCGGTACCTTTATATTGTAATTGAGGGAGCAGAACCTAAAAGACTGAGCTACGCATTGTAAGGAAATTTTCAATCTTCTGCTTTTGTTCAAGTAATAATCTTATCTGGCTGATAGGGATTAAGATGATTAGTGAATGTGTACTGTTTGCTAAATGAGTTTCTTCAAAATAGATTTCACTAGTATCTTCAAAGAAAATGAAACAAAAAAATAAACAACCAACCAATGGAAAATGAAAGACAGTAACAAGAGCCGAGGTGGCGCAGTGGTTAGGGTGCAGTACTGCAGGCCCATTCAGCTGACTGTTATCTGCAGTTCAGCGGTTCAAATCTCACCGGCTCAAGGTTGACTCAGCCTTCCATCCTTCCGAGGTGGGTGAAATGAGGACCCAGACTGTGGGGGACGATATGCTGACTCTGTAAACCGCTTAGAGAGGGCTGAAAGCCCTATGAAGCGGTATATAAGTCTAATAAATAAATAAATAAATAAAATAAACACATAATAAAGTTTATTCTGCTTTCATGCTTCCATAGTCTATGTTTTAATTTTTTTGGGGGGAGGAGGGGTTGCTATAATTCAGATACGAACACTAAAGATTTAGCTGTAAGAATTGGCATTGAAGAAATATGACTGCTTAGAAGAAGAATTATAACATTTGCACAAATGCACTTGATATTACTAGAAAATTTTAGGAAATCTTTTTGTAATTATGAATTGTATCCTGACCCTTGTAAATTACCAAGAAATAGAATTTCGACTACAGGTACTCTTCAACTTACAATTGGTTACTTAGCTACCTTTCCAGGTTACAACTGACCGCCCCCGCAAAAAGATTTACAACTGGTTTTGACATTGGACAACCTTCTCAGTCATGTGATACATTATGGACACTTGTAGGATCCCCCCCCACACACACACACAACTACAAATTATGATATTTTGCCTGAAGCAGTATTTATTTCCAGTTTCTGGCAAAATCCGGCCATACAGCAAAATAGGTTCGCTCAATGACTGGCTTGTTCAAAAAGGTCATAAAATTGGGTCTGGTCTGGTTATGTGGTGACAACCAATGCTGATGTTAATAATGATACTTTATCAAATAAGTAGAAGCAAATTCTAACTATCTTATTTTGCTCTTATTAACAGCATCCTAGCAACTCACTTCCGTGTCCCTTTGGCGTTTAGTCATGTTGGCCACATGACCGTAGAGGGTTCTACAAGACTGTAGACATCTTCGAACAGTGCTGGCTCTTTGACTTTGGAACACAGATGAGTACTGCCCCCTAAAGTCGGGAACGACTAGCACATATGTGCAAGGGGAACCTTTACCTATGTTACTCACTTCAGATTACCCAAGGAGATAGAACAGATGGCTCCACTCTCCATAGGTTTGTTACGATATTCATTCTGGGCAGTTTGCAATGATGCATATCTCACAACCAGCTGAAGTGCCACTAACTTTCTTTCCTTCCTTTCTCTCTCTCTTTCTACATATACATACATACATACATACATACATACATACATACATACATACATACATACCAGGGGTGGGTTCTGGCTGCTGCTACTGCCCGTTTGCTCAGGGACGCGCTATGCGCGCATGCGCAGTACTAAAAAAAATGCTTCTGTGCATGCACAGAAGCAAAAAAACAAGATGGCGCCGCCGAGAGAACTGGTTCTGGGGTGTGGCAGGCCAAGTTACTACCTATTCGGCCAAACCGGTCCAAACCGGTAGGAACCCACTTCACATACATAGCAATAGCAGTTAGACTTATATACCGCTTCATAGGGCTTTCAGCCCTCTCTAAGCGGTTTACAGAGTCAGCATATCGCCCCCACAGTCCGGGTCCTCATTTCACCCACCTCGGAAGGATGGAAGGCTGAGTCAACCTTGAGCCGGTGAGATTTGAACCGCTGAACTGCAGATAACAGTCAGCTGAAGTGGCCTGCAGTACTGCACCCTAACCACTGCGCCACCTCGGCTCATACATACATACATACTGTACAAGAATTATTCATTCCTTCCCCAAATATAGGGAAGGATTATACCTGTGCAAATCAAAGCAAGTGGTGAAGAAAGACAGACTTATTTTGAAATGTATGTAGTGCTAGCTAGGATTTTTAAATCACAATTTGTTGAACAAGGTATCACAGTCTGGTTCGCCCATCAGTTGGTTTGGAATATGTGAGCCATTCACAGTTAACAGAAGTGGAATGTAAACCTGCAGAAATAAGCTTCATTTTCAAAGTGAAGTAAGGCTGTGAAGGAGAACCTTTTTTTCATGTAAAAACAGCATCTTGATCACCCATCTGTTTTGGAAAGCTACCAATATACTAAAAATATTTATGACTATGGCAGTTGTGTTTAAAGTCAGCATGAAATTGACTTTTGAATGTGATTTACTGTAGTTTATTGTGAACAGACACTACACAAAGCCACAGATGAAACAGCAAGCCTGCCATACCTATACACACATACCCACACAATTACTAAAAACTGTAGTCTAAATTGTTCATGTTATACCACTGCTACATACAATTCCTAGCAATGAAATAGCTAACATTAAACTTCTCCCAAAGTTAGGTAACTTAATATAACTGATTCAGAAGCACTTGTATCAATGGAAAATAATCCCGAATTGTAACCCTTTAAGAAAGAAAAAGGATTAGAAGCAAATTCCTATATACAAATTTTGTCCTATGATACTAGCTTGTTGTTGTTTTTTGTCATTTCAAAATTTGTTTAAGTTAAAGTTCCCCAGGAATCTAGAAATTATCTAGAGAAATCTGGAGTAGGTAAGATCTGCAGGGAGGAAAGAAAATTGGAACATTGTGTTACATGAGTAAAAACCTATTCATGATAGTGGCAACTACAGTATGTCATCCATCAAAAATCAAGAGGTCTCTAAATTTTTTGGCTGAAAAATGATCAGGGTTTGCTATTTTGCAGGTTACCTGAAGCAAAACAAATTGCTGATTTTTCTTTTCTTTTATGCAACAGAAAATACTAATTGGAAACAACACCGGTTTTCCAAATTTTAATAGAACACTGCACTGTTGCACTGTTGACCTTTTAATATGCTAAATATAAATACTACAATATATCCCCTTCAGTCATCAGCATTAACAGAAAGTCCAATCTACACTCTTAAGTATGTTCACATCATTTCTCTTTTATCTATTTTTGCTCACAGAAAATATAACCATATTTATAATCATTTCTACTTCTCTATTCTGGTATCCTCCAAATGTGATCACGCACAACAGCCATTAGGAATATTGGGAATTATAATACACAGTGGATTATGGGGGTGACAGTCCCAGAGAGATTACATAATTGTTTCCACGAATGGTATGGGCAGGATGTATTTCTCCTCAAAGGAAGTAAGAATAAAATACTAACATATTCAATTTTAAGAGTACATTTAAGCAAAACAAAAACAAAAAAACATGAAATATTTATAGTTTTCAAAGATAGCATGTAATTTATTTATATTTATATTTATTTTATTACACCATTCTGTAATTATTTCTATTTGGTGTAACATCAAATAATTTTCTTCTGAACCGTGTAACTTGCAATGATTCATAAAAATATAGCTTAAAAGTTTCACAAACCACAAAAATATCATTACTTTTACGGGATTGATCACCATTATTATGGATTTTGTAAAGAGTGCTTATTGGTATATTTAGAAATGTAACATTTCAATACAAGAAAATGCAGTAAAGGAAAAATGGTAGAATACTGCAAAAACATCTAAAACTTTGTATCTTAATTTCTGAGATGTTTTTAAAACAATTAAAAGAAATGTCAATTTAAAAACATCTCTCTCCCCAATTAACAAATATTTAATGCCTTTCATTTGGGATGTAGGATTATTGTATTTGATGTGGCCCCAGTTAGCATCTGCAATAACACTCTTAGTCCTGAGATTTCTAGCCAGTTTTTGAGGTGATCCTTCAAAAATAACACTTGTGTTTACCTATTTATTCTGCTGATGCACATGTGCTATTCCAATCCAGCAAGACTCAAATTAGATTTTTATTCGTACTTCCAGATATCAAATGATTAGCCATCACTTTAAAAAATACCTAAATTCAGATTTTCCACTACCTACCTCCAGTAAAATTGAGGGGAATATATTATGATAAACCAACTCTACCGCTTTATAATTCTAAATTATAAAGTATCACATCTGCAAACATCCCAACACACAAAATTTAGAAATTATATCTGTAAAATTAGTGTTGCAGATTAAACAGAGTTGATTAGTGTTATAACAACTTCTCTCCTTCTGAGTAACTTGATCAACTGGTTTTTCATTTGCATGCAGCAAAATCTTCACTGATCACCTCGTCTAGGATCAGAAAGGAATCCCCTCCAGGACAAATGTAATCTTACTACTGCAAATATACTCTAATGGTTTGGGTTTAGTTTACTAACTTTATTATCTGAAATAGAGAAAACTCCTGTTCACTGTACAACATACTTTTTATAATGAAGTGAGACAATGAAAAATGTTTCACAAAGAAATTTTACTTTTTAGTTCAGCAAACTATGTAGGATTACTGGTAAGTGTAGCTATTCGATCAACAGAAGCTGTTCTTAGTTAGGAATTGTTTTTTAGTTAGAGCAAATCATAACAAAAATAAATTTCAAGAAATTTTAGAGCAGCTTCAAAACTGAAACAGGTTTAGCTCAAAATGGGGCAATTTTGAACATAAAACACTCCCAGAATCACTGAACACTGAACAACATCAAACAGTTGTTTTTTACTTGAACCAGAATGCTTTACACTCAAATCACTCATAATACAAAGGATTTTCCATACCTCTTTTCTAGAACATGTTCAAAATTCAGAAATCAAATCTTATGATTATCAATTTATATGAAAGATAATACTTATAAAGCAACAGGCTTTTACTATTTTTCGTTTATTTTATTTTACTCAAATTTATAGGGCTGCTGTTTGCATATTTTAATAATACTAACTTGTAAATACAAATAATACTAAAATTTTAGTCAAATTACTTCTTTGTGTAAGTAGATCATAAGAGTCGCTTAATCGCAGAATGGCAGCTGAAGCAATTTTAGAAATGGAACAAAAACATGTTTTTAATTGACTCAAATTATTAACACTGAATCAGTGAAAATAGATCAAAATCCATTCTATAGAGTTAATCAGTGTTCAATACAGACAAGAAATCTTTTGGACCATCACAATTAACTCTCCTTTGAATTGTCCCCACTTGGAAAAAATAACCTTCAGTCATCAGACATATTACCTAAAGTTTCTATTATTTTAGTGACTCATGTAGTGCAGTTTAATTACTATTTTAAATAAAGTCTGTGGAGATAGGTCTGGCTGGTAAGTCCTTGTTGTGCACAGCATAATACACAAACAAGCATCATGCAGAATCAGATTCAGATAATAGACTACCATTTCCCTTTTGCAATTGGGAGAATGACAGCCATGTCTGATGACATCTCCACAGACTTTATTTGAAGAGGATTAGCACTGTAAATGCTGCAAGTGGTAATATGTATCATAGAAAGATGGGGGGCAGAACGAGCTACTTTTAAAATAATAGCAATGTGGATTGTTTTTTTAACATAAACACAGTTTAATGAAGCCATTCTCTGCAAGCAATTCAGAACACCGGTGTTGTAAAGAAAGCAATACTGCTATACAAATTTATGAAATTTAGCATACTCTGAATAATTCTTAGTGAGCAATTCTTAGCAGATTAGTGGAATATTTATAGTATTATCACCCTCTATTATTATGTCAAAGATAATCTCCATGTATAACAATTGTTTTTCTCTATTAAGTATCCAAAACCAAGAGATTTTGAGATAAGAAACTTTGTTCTGTTTTGAAACCCGCTTTCAGGACTATGTTTAACCTGCAAGAAACAGCTGATAAAAGAATCAAGTATATTTCAATATTTATTTTTGCTTGCTTTCTTGCTTGTTTAAATTATCTGCTTTCCCATTTATAATTACAGGGGTTTTTTTGCATTTTAAGCTATCACAACCACAGTAAGCATTCACATATACCTCACCAGAAACTGAGAATGACGCTCATTCACAAATCAGGATGTCCCGGTGGCTGACTCATAAGATTAAAAAAAGAAATCCCATGATTGAAGTGGTAATTCAAATGCATTTCTTCTCTACAGTACTTCTTCATGTTTTCATCCTTTATTATTTAAGGCATGAAAAAGCTATTGCTGGTGAGGGTATGAAAGTTAATCCGACTGTAAGATTCCCTATAAGCATCATTCCTGTATTTCCAGTTTTAGACACTATTTTAGAAAACGTACCCTGAAGTTTCATAGCATACACAGGAGCATTTTTGCAGAAATATATAACTTTGTCAGTGTTAAAGAACGATGGGCAGATAGCACTTTTAAAAAAATAAGCATAAATTTTACAAACTTTTAGAATTAAAAGCACTATTGTTCTGTGAAAAATTAAAAAATACAGGAAATGCTACTGAAGAGCATGTGAGCTATTTACGGAGTTGATATATATGAAAAGATTCTGTCATAAATATAAAAAGTTTATTTAAAAATTATCTTTGGTCGTCCTCCAACACTGTGCTTCAAAGTTCACCAGAAACTTCCATGGATTCAGAAGAAACGGCATGCCTGTTTACAAAAGCTTAAGCAGGAAGTAGACTACACAGTATGTTGATCATTCCAAATATTTCTTCCATCTTATATCTATTTACTTTCAATCAGACAACCTGAGAAAGAGAGTTAATGGATATCTGTAGGGAGAGGTGGGACTTTCAAATACCAAGTTGCTAATTAACTCTTGCATCTACTTAAATGCCTATATAGACCTACGCATGTCTACTTAAAAATAACTTTCACTGTATTCCATGCAGATTTCTATAAGAGAAATTTCCAGTGTGTTTTACTGCAGCCTCAGAGATTGAAAACTCATGCTAATTTTTAAATGGTAGAGGCAAGTTTTTCCTAAAGACTGCTTTGTATTTTAAGTTCTTAACAACATACATATTGAAAAAAGTTGAAGAACTAATTAGGCTACCATAGCTGCAGAGGTAAACAGTAATTCTACAAATATAATATGCACAAACTAGCTTGTTTTAAAATGTCAGGCACTAGTATATGAGCCCACCATAACAAATCACACATCAATTTACAATATAATGAATACTGATGAAGCAAATCTAGAGAGACCAGCACTCACTTAAAAAATGCAAAACAGCTTCATGCTTTATTTATATCAAAGAGGTACAACAACTGTCAATAATATTTGGATAAGTTTCAAATTTAACAGAGGGGGGGGGGAAGTAAGGTAGTATTGTATTCATCCAAGCAAGTAAAGGGAAAAAAAAATTGTAACTTACATATAATGTTGAAAATAATAAAACTTTTTTTTTTATCCTGACACAGGGAAGAATTCCCACTTAAGATTTAACATTTTCTACCCTGTTTCGGAGCAGAGATACTTTTTGTGAGAACAAAAAGCAGAGTCCTAAATCAAATCCCTGCCTTTAAAAAACACCATGCATGCAAAACCCACTTCTCTTTTGTCTGAAGGGAAGACTTAAAACCAAAGAGTAAGAGGGGGTCTCCCAACTTACTAAAGAGGGGGAATGGTGTAGATTTTGTGATGTCAGCAAAAGAGAAGCATTGAAAGAACAGTTGTTGCTTTTGTTAAAAAGAAACAAAATAACATCAACCCCCAAAGCTGAATGTTAGTTAGTGGTCAGGCCCTTTGTTTAGAAATAGATGCCTCTGAAGGAAGGATGCCACTCAAAAGATAATAAGAGAGGAATGAAGACTTAAAAGAGTGAAAGACGGATAAAGCCCCCTTACACACTCTGGAAACATTTAACTTTGCATTTGCTTTACACACTTTGCAAAAAAAAATAAGAACATTCAGTGGTGTCTCCTTCCTAAAAAATGAGGCACAATGGTGGCTCCTGGAGCAAACCCCCATTGCAAAAATTAAAGTATATACTGCATAAACTCCTCCATCTCACAATGGTGGTGGTGCTACTCCAAAGATAATAAGAGAGGAATGAAGACTTAAAAGAGTGAAAGATGGATAAAGCCCCCTTACACACACTGGAAACATTTAACTTTGCATTTGCTTTGCAAAAAAAATTAAGAATATTCCAGTGGTGTCTCCTTCCTAAAAAGAAAACGAGGCACAATGGTGGCTCCTGGAGCAAACCCCCCCATTGCAAAAATAAATAAAAGTATATATCTTGCTGCACAAACTCCTCCATCTCACAATGGTGGTGGTGCTACTCCACTCAAAAGATAGTAAGAGAGGAATGAAGACTTAAAAGAGTGAAAGGCGGATAAAGCCCCCTTACACACTCTGGAAACATTTAACTTTGCATTTGCTTTGCACACTTTGCAAAAAAATAAGAATATTCAGTGGTGTCTCCTTCCTAAAAAAAAAAACAACGAGGCACAATGGTGGCTCCTGGAGCAAACCCCCCCATTGCAAAAAAAAATAAAGTATATATCTTGCTGCACAAACTCCTCCATCTCACAATGGTGGTGGTGGCTACTCCATTCAGAACACAAGAACTACACACCGGAGAAAGGAAAGTAACTATATAGTAGTTGTGTTTCGTCAGCGGCTCTTCCCGCCCTCTCTCCCCTGCAATCTTGATCAGGAACACTTTATTAAAGGGGCTTTTCGCCCCCTTTTTTTTTCCCCACCACCCCACAACGAGGGTTGAAGAGGAGACAGGTTGCAATGGGGAGGAGGAGGGGGGGGAGAGAGGAAGATGTGCAAATACAGGTGGTTCCGCCTTCCCCCCCCTTCCCCCCGAAAGGCCGAGGGAAGCCCAGCCATTGTGAGTCTTATTAGTAAGGTTGGAGCTGCGGGGATTTAGGCGCATTTTGCAGAAGGGAAAGAAGCGCAAGAGAGAGAGAGAGAGAGAGAGAGAGAAAGAAAAAAAGGGGGGGGGATTCTGCACCACAAAAGGGAGAAATATATATTATTTAAAAAAAAGGAGCAAGGAGAAAAGCTGCTTGCAAGCCATGCACAATCCCCCCCCCTCCCCAAAAAAGGGGGGCTGAGCTGGGCACGGAGAGCCCCCTTTGTGCCAGAAAGACGCAGGTTTGCAAAGAGAAGGGGGGAAAGAAGGAGGGAAAGAAGGAGGGAAGCCGGGCAGGGCTCCAGGCTCCCACTCCTCCATCTTCCAGCCACCTTCCTTCCCTCTCTCTCTCTCTCTTTTCTCCCACCGAGCCCCGGGCAAAGCAAGCGAGCCATTCAGCCTCCCCCTTTTTTTTTTTTTTTGCAGGCCAGGGCTGCTGGTTCGCCTCCCCGGCTCACCTCCTCGATGGCCGTCACGGTGTTCCGGCACTGAGCCATCCGGGTGGTGAAGTTGGAGGCGGTGGGCGCCTTGTAATCCTCATTGGTCTCGCAGACGAATTCCGACACGGAGATCTGGTCCGGCATGGCGGGGAAGGGAGGAAGGAAGGAAGGGAAGGGAAGAGAGTAAGGAGAGCTGGCGGAGGAGGCAGCGGCGGCGGCGGCGGCGGCGGCGGGGCGGCTCCAGGAGAGGAGGGGACGGGGAAAAGGGGTTGGAAAAGGCGGCGAGCGAGAGGCAAGGCAAGGCAGGAGGAGGGTGGGAGTGGGGGAGCCTCCCCGCCTTACATCGCCCAACAACCCCGCCGCTGCCGCAGGGCTTCCTCCTCCTTGCAAAGCTTGAGCAGCAGCGTTGGAGGGGCGATTATTGTGACCTACGCAGGGCGGGCACCGCGCGCGGAAATGCCCCGGTTTCTCGGGGGAGGCGAGGCAGAGCCAGCCAGCCACGCCGCCCTGCCTTCCAACCACGCACACGCGGGGGGAAGGGAGGGGAGGTTAAGCCAAAAACCAGCCTTCCTCCCACCATCACGCACTGGGGGGGGGGGGACGGGGACGACCCAACGCGGTGCCCGCCCTTCCCAAGGCCACGGTAGGTAGGTTGGGCGCCCTGGTGGGAACCAGGCGGGGAGGAGTAAAGAGAGGTAGGTGTGTATGTGTGTTTTGGGAAAGGGTAAAGAGAGAGAGAGAGAGAGAGAGTGTGTGTGTACATATATGTGTGTGTGTGTACACATATATGTGTGTGTGTGTGTTTTATTTGTGCTGATAAATAAATAAAGGGAGACTAGTATCGATCTATTTCCAGCTATTTAGCTCTCATCAGCTAGCCATACCCTTACTGGGATTTGAACCTGGGCTATATTACTACTAGGCAGACTTCTTAGCCATTAGGCCACAGGCTCTTATCCGTTATCAGCAAAGCCCGGGCCCTGATGCCAAGGCGCTGCTCTGCCCCCTTTGCAAAACCACCTTGCAAGGTAAAGGGGGTTGGATAGGAGCGGCCCTAGAGATAGCTGCTCCGACACCCCCCCCCCTCGTCCCACACCAAAGCACACTCCGAGCCAAAGCTACTTTCCTTAATTTATTCACAGACAGTCAGTCCTTGGCAGCAAACCTGGCAGCAATCCCGCCTGCCAACCTCACAATACTGTTCATCAAACATTAGTTAATGCGTTGACTTCTGCAAAGAGGGGCGTGTGCACAAGCAGTCCTTTTTATAGTCTGGAGAGGAGCCTAATGACCACCAGCTGAGTGCAGTTAACTCCTCTACTTGCGCAACTCTTCCTGAGGCCACAGTAGGTTGGGCACCCTAGTCGGAACCAGGCAGGGAGGTGTAAAGAGAGTGGTTCCACCACAAATGCGCACACAACAAAAGCGCGCCTGACTAAACCGCGATGTCTAAAGCACGGTGACAAAACCGTGCGCCGAATGAGCAACTAATTAGCCCTAAAGCGCGCTGACAAAAGCGCGCCGACAGAAGCGCGCTGTAAAGTAACCCTAAACCTAACCCTAAACCTAAATGTAAATCTTACCTTAAAGTAAATCACGCTTCTGTCGGCGCGCTTTTGACATCGCGGTTTTAGCCCCACGGTGTTGTTGGCGCGCTTATGACGTTCGCGCTTTTGTCGGGTCACGAAAGAGAGGTAGGTGTGTATGTGTGTTGTGTGTTTTGGGAAAGGGTAAGGACCGTATGTGTGTGTGTGTGGTGTGCGTGTAAAAGTAAGGGTATTTCTACCCCCGGGCCCTGATGCCAAGGTGCTGCTCTGCCCCCCTTTGCAAAACCACCTTGCAAGGTAGGGGAGGTTGGATAGGAGTGGCCCTAGAGATAGCTGTTCTGACCCCCCCCCCCTCAAAGCACACTCCCAGCCAAAGATACTTTCCGGAATTTATTCACAGACAGACAGGTCCTTGGCAGCAAACTGGCACAGATAAGCCGGGGCAGCAATCCCGCCTGCCAAGCTCATAATACTGTTCATCAAACATTAGTTAATGCGTTGACTTCTGCAAAAAAGGGCGTGTGCACAAGCAGTCCTTTTTATAGTCTGGAGAGGAGCCTAATGACCACCAGCTGAGTGCAGTTACCTCCTGTAATTGCGCAACTGTTCCTGAGGCCACAGTAGGTTGGTCACCCTAGTCAGAACCAGGCAGGGAGGTGTAAAGAGGTGTCTGTGTGTGTGTTTAGGAAAGGGTATTTGTACCCCCGGGCCCTGATATTCTGGCAATGCCAAGGCGCTGCTCTGCCTCCTTTGCAAAACCACCTTGCAAGGTAGGGGAGGTTGGATAGGAGTGGCCCTAGAGATAGCTGTTCCGACCCCCCTTCGTCCCACACCAAAGCACACTCCGACCCAAAGCTACTTTCCGGAATTTATTCACAGACAGATAGGTCCTTGGCAGCAAACCGGCACAGATAAGCCTTGGCAGCAATCCAGCACAGATAAGCCCTGGCAGCAATCCCGCCTGCCAAGCTCACAATACTGTTCATCAAACATTAGTTAATGCATTGACTTCTGCAAAAAGGGCGTGTGCACAAGCAGTCCTTTTTATAGTCTGTAAAGGAGCCTAATGACCACCAGCTGAGTGCAGTTACCTCCTGTAACTGTGCAACTGTTCCTGACACCTATTAGCTCATCGGTGCCGTGCATCCAGGAACAACTCACTGCCGGCCTCCGGATCACTCTCCCTTGTCTCCTCCCCACTGGTCCAAGGCTCAAGCGCCTCCTGGTGGCCAACCAGCCTCTCTGCGCCCTGCTCGGAGTCAGAACGCTGTCCAGGGTCCTCCAGAGCCGACTCATAGGGCTCCTCGCTGTCGGAGTCTGGTGGCAGCTCCAACGGCTCCTGCTGGGCCACAACAGATAGCTAAGCCTGGAGGGTGGGTGTGCGTGGGGTCTTACCTGAACTTCAAGCAGGTGCTCCTACATGCTTTGTGCTCTTAAATGGTTTTTCTTACAGGGGTGGGGGGGGGGCATGATAGCAGTATTCCAGTATTTGAGAGGCTGCGACAAAGAAGAGGGGGAGGGGGGTCAACTTATTTTCCAAAGCACCTGCGGGCAGGACAGGAAACAATGGATGGAAACTAACCAAGGAAAGAAGCCAGTTGGAATTGAGGAGAAACTTCCAAACAGTGAGAACAAATTAACCAGTGGAAACAGTTGCCTCCAGAAGTTGTGAGGTACAATACTTAAGTAAAGACTGGACAACCGTTTGTCTGAAATGGTATGCAGTCTCCTGCTGGAGCAGAGGGTTGGACTAGAAGACCTCAAAGGTCTCTTCCAGCTCTGTTTTTATTATATAGATAGTAGGATCTACTCCTTTGTAAATATGATGTGTAGACTGGTTCACCCCTGAGGGTCTGTGTACTCTTAGTTTCTTGCAAGTGTTGAGTTTTTATCTTTACTGCTTGATTTTTTCAGAGGAATCAGTTCACACAGCCCTGAATCACACTACACTAATCAGTCACAGGCTTTGGCGTCAACCTAGTTTGTATGATTAATAGCATAGTGTGTCATCTGGTTAATTTCCAAACTGTGGGTGTGTTGTGTGAATATAGCCAGCTACTAGTCAAGTGCAAATGAATTATGTACATATGTGTGTGTGAATAACACTGTAAATGCCACCTTATATTTTGCTGTGCTTTTCAAAAAAAGGAATAAACAATGCCATGAAAATAATTAATGTCTGAACAAGATCTCGATGGAGTGAAATTATTGGAGAAAAGACTTTTAAACAATGCGCTAAATATGTTGAAATTATATTTGAAGTAATTCATTCACCCATGCCATTTAATAATCCTTTTATATTGCCATCAATAAGTGATGAATACAAGAAGACATCTAACGGGGAGAAATATTTTGTACTGTAATACTGTGCTGGTAGGTAGCCAGTTTGGCAGAAGCGTACAGGTAGCTTCCCCATCAATCTCTGAATTAAAGTATTCTCAATCCATGGGGGAAAGGTGGATTTGGAACCAGTGATGTGATGGAGGTACACTCTATAAAATGTGAGTTTGTAAGTTTTGTAAGTTTGGTTTTAATTTATAGGCCGCCCAATCCTGAAGGACTCCGGGTGGCTTACAGAAGGGGAAAGAAAGAAAATAAAAAAATAAAAATAAAAAGACAAGTTAAAACAACGCAAATACATTCATTTCAGTCGGGGCTGGACCTCAATAGTGAGGTCAACAGCCCCAGGCCTGCCGGAATAGCCAGGTCTTGACAGCTTTTCCGAAGGCCATGAGAGTGGGTAAGGTCCGGATTTCTGGGGGTAGCTCATGCCAAAGGGTCGGGGCAGCCACAGAGAAGGCTCTCCTCCGGGGAGCCGCCAGCCGACATTGTCTGGCTGACGGCATCCGAAAGAGGCCCATCCTGTGGGATCTTACCGGCCGTTGGGAGGAGTGTGGCAGTAGGCGGTCTCGCAGGTATGCTGGTCCTAAGCCATGTAGGGCTTTAAAGGTAATGACCAACACCTTGAATTGCGTCCGGAGACCAATAGGTAGCCAATGCAGCTCACGGAGGACAGGTGTAACATGGGTGTACCTAGGGACACCCAATATCGCTCGCGAGGCTGCATTCTGGCCTAGTTGCAGTCTCCAAACACTTTTCAAGGGTAGCCCCATGTAGAGCATGTTGCAGTAATCCATCCTTGAGGTGACGAGGCCATGAGTGACAGTTTGGAGTGCCTCCCGATCCAAGTAGGGCCGCAATTGGTGCACCAGGCGAACCCGGGCAAAGGCCCCCCTGGTCACAGCCGACAGATGATGTTCCAGTGTCAGCTGTGAATCCAGGAGAACCCCCAAATTGCGTGCCCTCTCTGAGGGGTAAAATCCTGTATTGACTTGATGAATGCTAAAGTAGCAGAAAGTAGTTAATAACATTGCTCCCAATATATGTAATTACGTTCTTCTGTCATTCAAATGTTGCTGTTTAATAATAGTATTTGCAGGGAGAGCGAAGATGACAGCAGAATCTAACGCCTTCAGATCGTTGCCTTTAGTAAAAGAAGTTGAGGGGGGGGAAATGTAAGCAGCATCTCCCAAAGAATTATCAAGGCAGGAATTATTTTCCTTCGAAAGGTAATAAGGGATCTTAGATTGTTTCACTATAAATCCAGAATACTGAGAAAAACATGGTTACTAGTGAATAGTAAGAGCCGAGGTGGCGCAGTGGTTAGGGTGCAGTACTGCAGGCCACTTTAGCTGACTGTGATCTGCAGTTCAGCGGTTCAAATCTCACCAGGCTCAAGGTCGACTCAGCCTTCCATCCTTCCGAGGTGGGTGAAATGAGGACCCGGACTGTGGGGGCGATAGGCTGACTCAATTTGCTAAAAAAAAAAAAAGGTAAACCGCTTAGAGAGGGCTGAAAGGCCTATGAAGCGGTATATGTCAAATAAATAAATAAATAAATAAATAAATAAATAAATAAATAAATAAATAAATAAAAACCAGCTAATGGTGAATGGGTCTGTATAGGTAGTCTGTTTCCAAAGTTATTGATAACCGCAACCTCATTCATGTGATCACATTTTGAGCAGTTGGCAACCAGCCCACCCTTATGACTGTTTGCAGCGTCCCTCAATCCCATGATTGCAATTTGTGGTGGTTTTTGTGGGTTTCCAGCATTTTTTATTTCTGGCAAATATCATCCACTGTGGGAAAAATCCACTAAGGATTTTACACCGATCCTCCGCGAGCTGCACTGGCTACCTATTGGTCTCCGGACGCAATTCAAGGTGTTGGTTATTACCTTTAAAGCCCTACATGGCTTAGGGCCAGCATACCTGCGAGACTGCCTACTGCCACATACCTCCCAGCGGCCGGTGAGATCCCACAGGGTGGCCTCCTTCAGATGCCGTCAGCCAGACAATGTCGGCTGGCAGCTCCCTGGAGGAGAGCCTTCTCTGTGGCTGCTCCGACCCTTTGGAACGAACTACCCCCAGAAATCCGGACCTTACTCACTCTCATGGGCTTCAGGAAAGCTGTTAAAACCTGGCTATTCCGGCAGGCCTGTTGACCTCATTGTTGAGGTACAGCCCCGATCAGAACGAATGTATGTGTGGTGATTTTAAATTTGTCTTTTTTTTTTATTTCTTTTTTTCTCTTTGTTGTAAGCCGCCAGGAGTCCCTCAGGATTGGGCGGCCTATAAATCTTATTAATAAATAAATAAATAATAAATGGCTACTACAAAAAATGTGGGAAAATCGGTTCTGGATACATGGGGCATTGAGTTACAGCAGCAACAATTTATGACTCTAATTGGGCCCAGAATGATGTTCATAACTCAGGAATTACCTGTATTTCAAGCTTTGTTATAAAAACCAATTGTCTTTCTTAAGAAGACAAAATGTATTAATTAAGCCAGGCGTGTCCAACCGCTAGTAATGCAGCTCCACAAGATAATATTTTAAAAAATAAAGGAAGTTTGTTATTTATGTACATTAATTATATTACATTTTGCATACTGCCCAAGACAATTCCCCTTCACTTAATGCAGCCCAGGCAAGCCAAAATGTTGGACACCAATCAGGGGTGGGTTTCTCGCCCCGTTCCAACCGGTTCAGTTGGAACGAGGCCGGCTGCGTCCTCGCGCACGCGCATGGCATCCTCGCGCACATGCGCGGTGCATGCGTGCACGCGTGCGGCGCACGCATGCATACTACCGTCTGTGCGATGCTCCAGCTGCTCCTGGAGGATCGCGCAGGCGCTGTATGCGTCCTGCGCATGCGTGGAAGCGCAGAATTCATCAAAACCGGGTAAGGCGCAGGCGCGCGCGGGCGCGGGGGGGCCCTTCGCCGTTCCCGGAAGTTACTTACTTCCGGGTTCGGCGACCAACCGGTTCGCAGGGACTGCCGCGAACCGGTTGAAACCCACCCCTGACACCAATGAACAAAGCAATGCGTAAAAGTTCTCAAGCTTGTGAGGCACAAAACAGCAATTCTCCATCCAGAATCGAACTGCTAAGCATCTGCTGAGCAAATATCTCCCATTCTTGGGATGGGGAACAAAGTGGCCATATTTCCATTGACTCAAAAAAAAAAAAAAGACCTGGAATTTAAACTCCAGAGCAGAGAAAGAAAATATTACAAAGCTCAAAATTGCTGTACTTGAGAGACCGCCTACTGCCAATTACCTCCACGCGACCTATTAGATCTCATCGATTAGGCCTCCTCCGAGTTCCATCTGCCGGTCAATGCCGACTGGCAACTACGCGGAGGAGAGCCTTCTCGGTGGTAGCTCCGACCCTATGGAACGATCTCCCCGTGGAGATTCGTACCCTCACCACCCTCCAGACCTTCCGCACAGCCCTCAGAATCTGGCTATCCCGTCAGGCCTGGGGCTAAGACTGTAACCCGCCCGAATGGTATGAATGTTGTGTTTTTTAATTATGTATTGTCCTATATGTTAAAAAGTTTGTCTCCCCCTCCCCCTTGGATTGTGAGCCGCCCTGAGTCCCCCCAGGGAAAAGGGCGGCATATAAATAAACTTCTATCTATCTATCTATCTATCTATCTATCTATCTATCTATCTATCTATCTGTGTTCTGCAATAGGCAGATCTGTGCATAAATGATCTCTTGTCTTGTCTCCATACAGTGAATTCTCTAACCATTTCATGTATGTGAGCTTCTCTGGTAAGTTTCTAAATATGCTCTGCTGCAGTATTTGGTGTATCGGGTTTTATTGCTACATCTGGCATGAAGTCTTGAAAGCATTGATTACAAAAAGAAGGTAGGCAGAACATGCAGAGTTTCTGAAATTCTTTCCATCCTCTTAGAAGGAGCACCTGTCTGGGTCACATGAGCCGGAGGGGGGGGGGGAATTTAAGAATGGAACAATCGAAACTGCCTTAAGATATCCCCCAATGGATTCTCCGACAGGATTCCTTGGGAGGATTTCTTCTAGATTTCTTTCCACCATAGCCCCAGGCATATTTGACCAACTTTCAGACTCAGTCTTTATATTTTGTGGCTCTTCAATATTTATTTTATTTATTTTATTTATTAATTAGACTTATATACCGCTTCATAGGGCTTTCAGCCCTTTCTAAGCAGTTTACAATTTTTTTAGCAAATTGAGTCAGCAACTTGCCCCCACAGTCCGGGTCCTCATTTCACCCACCTCGGAAGGATAGAAGGCTGAGTCGACCTTGAGCTGGTGAGATTTGAACTGCTGAACTGCAGATCACAATCAGCTAAAGTGGCCTGCAGTACTGCACCCTAACCACTGCGCCACCTTGGCTCTTATATACGGAATTCACTCCAATTCTATTTAGTTCCAGAGAATTATTCTGCTGATGGATGGACAGATCGGTTCTCCCAACTCTTGACGTAACTTCCTTCCAACAATCTATTAGTTGGGGGGGGGGGTACACATGTTTTCCCCATATTATCAGCCTGACCTCAATACCAGGGAAGATTCTGGAAAAGATAATCAAGCAACGAATTAGCGAACACCTAGAAGTAAACAAAAGCCAACATGGGTTTGTCATGCCAGACTAATCTTATTGCATTCTTTGACAAAGTGACAAAATTAGAGGACCAGAGGAATGCCGTCAATATAATTTACTTGGACTTCAGTAAGGCATTTGATAAAGTAGACCATAACCTACTACTAGATAAAGTAGAAGAATGTGGGTTGGACAGCATCACCACCAGATGGATTCGTAACTGGCTGACCAACCGCACTCAATGTGTAGCCCTCAATAGAACTGCATCCACATGGAGGGAAGTATGCAGTGGAGTACCCCAAGGCTCTGTTTTAGGCCCAGTACTCTTCAACATCTTCATCAATGATTTGGATGAGGGGATAAATGGGGAACTCATCAAATTTGCAGATGACACCAAGCTGGCAGGAATAGCCAACACTCCAGAAGGCCGGCTTAAGATACAGAAGGATCTTGACAAACCTGAACATTGGGCACTATCTAATAAAATGAAATTCAATGGTGAAAAAAGTAAGGTTCTACATTTAGGCAAGAAAAGCAAAATGCACAGGTACAGCATAGGTGGTACCTTGCTCAATAGTAGTAACTGTGAGAGGGATCTTGGAGTCCTAGCAGACAACCATTTAAATAGGAGCCAGCTGTGTGCAGCAGCTGCAAAAATTGCCAACACAGTTCTAGGCTGCATAAACACAGATAGAATCAAGATCACGTGAAGTGTTAATACCACTTTATAATGCCTTGGTAAAGCCACACTTGGAATACTGCTTTCAGTTTTGGTTGCCATGATGTAGAAAAGATGTGGAGACTCTAGAAAGAGTGCAGAGAAGAGCAACCAAGAGGATTAGGGGACTGGAGGCTAAAACATATGAAGAACGGTTGCAGGAACTGGGTATGTCTAGTTTAATAGAAAGAAGGACTAGGGGAGACGTGATAGCAGTGTTCCAATATCTCAGGGGTTGCCCCAAAGAAGAGGGAGTCAAACTATTCTCCAAGGCACCTGAGAGCAGAACAAGAAGCAATGGGTGGAAACTAATCAAGGAGAGAAGCAACTTAGAACTGAGGAGAAATTTCCTGAGAGTTAGAACAATTAATCAGTGGAACAGAAGTTGCCTCCAGAAGTTGTGAATGCCCCAACATTGCAAGTCTTTAAGAAGATATTGGATAGACATCTGTCTAAAACGGGATAGGGTTTCCTGCCTAGGCAGGGGGTTGGACTAGACGACCCTTCCAATTCTGCTATTGTATTGTATTGTATTGCATTGTATTTTCTGTGACACAACTACATGTACTAAGCAATGCAAAGCAACATGTGGTTAGTTATAGTTTTATTGATTTGTATGCCGCCCACTCCCGAAGGACTCCGGGCGGCTTACAATAAAACAAGGGAGGGGAATAATACACAAACAACATTAAAATATACAACAGTCACAATCTCCGGGGGGCTGAATATTACGAGAGCCCCCCGGCCTGCTGGAGCAGCCAGGATTTAACAGCTTTGCGGAAGGCCGGGAGGGTAGTAAGGGTCCGGATCTCCACGGGGAGATCGTTCCAGAGGGCTGGAGCTGCAACAGAGAAGGCTCTCCCCCGGGGAGTCGCCAGCCGGCATTGGCTGGCAGATGGAATCCGGAGGAGACCTAACCTGTGTGATCGAATGTGCCCAAAATATGACCAAGTTGTTTCCATTCATACAATGTTATACTGTCATATATGGCTTGTACTTGCGCAACTCCATCTGGGATCAATCTGGGAGCTTTGCTCCATCTGGGAGCCATGCAGAAGAAGCTGTTGGTGATTTTTGATTTCTCTAAGGCAGTGTTTCTCAACCTTGGCAACTTGAAGATGTCCGGACTTCAACTCCCAGAATTCCCCAGCCAGCGAATGCTGGCTGGGGAATTCTGGGAGTTGAAGTCCGGACATCTTCAAGTTGCCAAGGTTGAGAAACACTGCTCTAAGGTATGTTTTGGGAAGAACAGAAATTGGAGGCTCTTAAGCACTGCTTTGCTATAGCAACATATTTTTTTGTGAAACCCCTTTAGAAATTAAATTGGTTTCCCACCTTCCTGACCTTCTGAAACTCCTGAAAACCGAAAAATTCTGGAGGTTCAATACGTTTAGTCTGTGGAGATTTCCAGTCATCCTGGTCATATTGGTCCCAAAGATGTTTTTTCAAGAGGCAACTGAACTTTTCTTTGTTTTTCTCTTGAAGAGGTTTTGCTTCTCATCCAAGAAGCTTCTTCACTTCAGAACTGAAGAAGCTCCTTGAATGAGAAGCAAAACCTCTTCAAGGAAAAACAAAGTCCAGTTGCCTTTTGAGGGAAAAAAAACATTTTTGGGACAATCAATACGTTTTGCTATCTAAACTTTAGTTATTGGAGATATTTTAGTAAGCCTTGTTAAAATATTCAAACAGTTCCAATCTCCATCAACCTTTGGAGCCGAGGTGGCGCAGTGGTTAGAGTGCAGTACTGCAGGCCACTTCAGCTGACTGCTAGCTGCAGTTCGACGGTTCAAATCTCACCGGCTCAAGGCTGACTCAGCCTTCCAACCTTCCGAGGTGGGTGAAATGAGGACCCAGACTGTGGGGGCAATAGATGCTGACTCTGTAAACCGCTTAGAGAGGGCTGAAAGCCCTATGAAGCGGTATATAAGTCTAACTGCTATTGCTATTGCTATTATTCCTCATAAACTGAGCCTGACCTCATATTTAGACAATCCATATGCCCTTTTCCTATTAGATCCCAATATGTCCTGAAATTTATACTCAAAATTGCTTGAATACAAATTCAACTCTGCACCTGACATAGGACCCCTCTTCCCTAAATGCATATAAATGTAATAAAATCAATCAATCAAAATCAATCAAGGAGAATGGGAAGAAGGGGAGGGGGGAGTTAAAGGGGCAAAGCCCACAGATATAATCCTTTAAGTATTAAGAATGCATGAGGAAAACTACCGCATACTGTTATCTAACTAAAATGAGTTACTCCAATTTGCTGCACTGCAGGGTTGATTCTAAGAATTTTAATCTCACCATCCCAAAGATAAAAGACATTTTAGAGATGACTTTAATAGTGATTCCATCCAGGCTGTTTTCTTGGTAGGGCAAAATGGTTTGTCACCACTTTCTTTCCAAGTTTCTCTTCCCCCCCCCCCCCCCCGCATTTCTCTATCAACCCCACAACTCTGGAATTCCTTAGATATCTCCCATCTAACCACGCCCAATCCTCTTACCTCCTGTATAACCACAAGGTTGTCCAGTGGCTACCACCTGCTGCAAAATTCTTTGGCAGAGTAAAACAATCTAAATCATGCAGTGATTCTGGATTTTGTCACATGTGAACTTCTGTGTCCATCCAGAAGGCTTTATTCAACCCCAATTTTTGCAATTAAAATTAGCGAGCCAGAAATTGAAAGCATGGTTTATGGATCTGCACAATGCTGAGCTAAAGTACAACTATTTTGTGGTTGTGTGTATGAGTGAACACAAAAGAATTGCCCAAGGTAAAGGAATGCATCCCCTCCCAGCTGCATTCTTTAGCTCTGTTGTAGGGAAAAGTTATACAGCCACACAAATGATTGCAGAATTAATTAGGTGGCAATAATTGCTACGCCTGAAATTTCTCAATGCAAACCATTAGCTATGTATTCTGTATCACATTATTTAAATACTTTAGCTTTCTTGTTTCAGAGGTTGTTTATACAATGAAGGATAGTAGACAAGGTGTGTAGGACCATTTATTAATGGCTTAATTCTTTTAGGTTTCTTTTTCAGAATAAAAAATTATGCCACTTAAAAAGCAATGTGTGACAAAAGGAATTTGGGTTTTTTCCTTTGGGCATTTATGACATTTGTGCTTAGGGTAAAGGCCAGCTGTTTATACTGACTTCCAGAAATTGGAGGGATGGGGGCAGGGGGTGGGTTCCTGCCAGTTCTAACCTCTTCTATAGAAGAAGTTCCACAAATCTACAGTGCCGTTTAGAACCGGACCCAGCTCCCTCCCGCTGCCCGTCCGCACATCATCAAGATGAAGAGCGAGAGGAGGAATTCTGGGAGTTGAAGTCCACAAGTCTTAAAGCTGTCAAGTTTGAACACCCCTGGGGTATTTTTTTCTAAAGGGTTAGGGGTGCAATGGTCTTATAACTTGACAGCTTTAAGACATGCGTGCTTCAAATGCCAGAGTTTCTGAGCCAACATGACTGAAGGAGGAATTCTGGGAGTTGAAGTCCACAAGTCTTAAAGCTGTCAAGTTTGAACACCCCTGGCTTTTTTTTTTCCTAAAGGGTTAGAGGTGCTTGTAAAGGGCCTTGTAACTTGCTAAGCAAGAGCGTTGTTAAGTGAGTTTCACCACATTTTACAAGTTGGCCACACCCATCCAGTCAAATGACTGCCTAGCCACTCCCACCTGGTCACATGGCCGGCAAGCCACTCCCACAAAGCAGGCCACACCTACATAAGAGGTTCTAAAATTTTTTGAAACCCACCACTGGATGGGGGATTGCTGGATCTTGGGGGAAGGAATATTCCAGATGAAAGGACCTGTTGTGGAAAAAGCAGGCATCCTATGTTTCATTAGATGACAGTATTTAACAAAAGGATGGCCATTCTATCTAACATGGTGGAATGGGCAAGGGGCTGTGTTCTCACAAATTCCTTGGGCCCATGTTATGTAGGTCTTGAAAGTGATGATCATCACCTATAAATGCACCCAGGAGATAATGAGAGCCAGTGCAGCTTTTACCACGGCAGCATAATATGGGCAAACAGTATAATATGAATGCATTGCTGTAGTGTAGACTATTATTTTATCTTCCAGGTCTTCAAGGGCAGCCCCAAGAAGAGTGTATTATGGAAGTCTGATCCTGAAATGAAGCAAGATGTGAGTGACCACAAGGAAGACCACGTGGTCCAGAAATGGCCAAAATTGGTGCATAAGATCAGTGCCGGATTTAGATGAAAAGAGGCCCTAGGCTATTCCACTTATGAGGCCCTTTCACCTCCCATTTTTAAGTGGGAGGGCGGCTCTGCTCTGCGGCAAAGGCAGCGAGGCCAGCCGCCTCCCCTGCTGCGCTCAGCTGCCCGGCTCGGCCCCCTCGCCCTCACCTGCCTGGCCGCTGGTGGGATCCACGTCGACGGGGCGTCTACTGGGAGCGGCCGCGCCTCTCGGCCAACTGCCAGTGCCGGGAACGTGGGCGGGCTCCCCAACTGCCACGGCGCTGGAACGATCTTAACCAATACATTTTTATGTTTGTTTATTAGTCACATGCGTAGAATTTCTCCTTATTTTCGTTTCAGTGTTTTAGTGTTCACTGTTTTTAGAATAGTGTAATTTTAATTTTGCTAACAATTTGAATGTAGGCCCCTCTTGATCTTGAGGCCCTAGGCTGAAGCCTACTTAGCCTATAGGAAAATCCGGCCCTGAACAAGATAAATCTGTGCAAAAGCCACCTTGGCCATGGCTGCCACCCTGTTCTAACTTGCCTTCCCTTAAGGTTATTTGATCTATGACACGGGTGTCAAACTCGATCGTGTCATGTGACATCACATGACGTATTGCGACGTTTTTCGTCTTTGGCAGTTTGACACCCCTGATCTATGAGAATACATTCAACAATACATTTGCGTACAGTCTCATTAGTCCTGCTGACTGCCTTGCCCTTTTTGAGAGAATGTTGTACTCAAAGTAAGGCTGGCCTATTTCCTGGGTAATTATAATATGGCATAACGTGCAATGATTAATGTGAAATTCAGAGACTTGCCTGGTATGCAGCATTATACTGAACGTTGGCATCACGTACTTAATTTACTAGTAATTATTTTACAGAGATTTTGGGATGCTTCTAATGATTCTCCCCCCCTTTCTCTGTTCATATACTTTCTCAATAGCAACATGCCTTATGGATAAAGCCAAACGTCAATTGGAGAGTCACATCATAGTTTCTACGCTACTGGAGTAGTAAGAGATTAATCAACTCTTAACTTTTGCTGCACTTTCCCTCCTTAATCCTTCCATCTGTCTTTCTCCTTAGAGTGATAAGATTCCTCTAGGACAAGACATGGAGAAGACGGAAGGTAAGACAAAGCAGAATCTGTATCTTCTATGTTATCGTATTAGTAGCTAGAACAATGAAGAGTACAAGGGCCAGAACACAGCTGCAGTTGATTGGTTGGAGAGTCCTGGGTCATGCATGAGGCAATCTAACCGGTACGGTGCGATAGGGCCGAGCGTCCTCCACATGCATGCGTGCAGCACACACGCACAGCGCGTGCGTGCCTCCTTATCTCGACAATGCTTCTGTGATGCTCCAGCTGCTGGCGGAACGTCACGCAGTCACTGTACACTCCATGTGTGTGTGCGGAAGCGTTGAAGAGCTCAAATACAGGTGAGCTTGGGTGGGTGGGTGGGCTCTCTGGAGCACCGGAACCGAACGATACCCTGTGCTCCGGGCAGACACCGATATGCCCATACCGGGGCGTACCCTCTGCAACCCACCACTGCAATCTATGCTATGATTCGTTGCTGTGGGTGTAAAGGGGGAGTTTCCCTCTTCCTCCTCCTCCTCCTCTTCTTCAAGGTTCAAGGTTGAAGGTTCATTTTATTTATATGCCCCCCTATTCCCGGCAGGACTACTACTACCACTACTACTACTACTACTACTACTACTACTACTACTACTACTACTTCTTCTCCTTCTCCTTCTCCTTCTCCTTCTCCTTCTCCTTCTCCTTCTCCTTCTCCTTCTCCTTCTCCTTCTCCTTCTCCTTCTCCTTCTTCTTCTTCTTCTTCTGTTTAAGATTATTTGGTTTGTATGCCGCCCTATTCCCGGAAGACTCAGGGCGGCTAACAATCTGAAGGGGAGGGGGTACAAAAATAAAAAATAAAAGACAACAATTTAAAATACGACAACAGTCGTAACCTCGGATGGGGCTGGAAAATTCAACAACCCCAGGCCTGCCGGAACAGCCAGGTCTTAGTTGCTTTGCGGAAGGCCGGAAGTGTGGTAAAGGTCCAGATCTCCACAGGGAGATCGTTCCAGAGGGCCGGAGCAGCCACAGAGAAGGCCCTCCCCCGGGGGGGTCGCCAGCCGACATTGGCCGGCTGATGGAATTCAGAGGAGGCCTAGTCTGTGGGATCTAATAGGTCTTTGGGAGGTGATTGGCAGGAGGCGGTCTCTCAAGTAACCAGGTCCGATACCATGTAGGGTTGTTGTTGTTGTTGTTGTTGTTGTTGTTGTTGTTGTTGTTCTTCTTCTTCTTCTTCTTCTTCTTCTTCTTCTTCTTCTTCTTCTTCTTCTTCTTCTTCTTCTTCTTCTTCTTCTTCTTCATCTCTTCCTCCTCCTCCTCCTCCTCCTCCTCCTCCTTCTTTTTCTTGTTCTTCTTGTTCTTCTTGTTCTTCTTCTTCTTCTCCTCCTCCTCCTCCTCCTCCTCCTCCTCCTCCTCCTCCTCCTCCTTCTTCTTCTTCTTCTTCTTCTGTATGCTGATTGATTCGCCTCATGAAGTTCCTGTGCTCCTGACTATCTTGTCTTAATATAAATGTTAAACATATTTATTTATATAAAACTACAAGCTTGTATCAGCGTCTCTGACTTCATCTGGACAGTTGTTGCGCAATTCCTAGACATTCTATCAATTGATTTATCTCGGTGAAGCAGAACAAAATCTGCAAATTCACCAATATTCCTTGCATTAAGTTGTGCATTGAATCATGAGATAATGCTGCACTCAATACATATTTTCAGTGAAACCTACAAAATATATGTATTTAAAAGAAGAGTATAAGATAGTGTGTGGTTATCAGAAGAGTCGTTTTCAGCTGCTTTTATTGCACACACCAATAAAGACCTCATCATACTTATTGAATGAAACCGAGTTGAATTGAAGGGGGCAAATAGGGGTTCAGTTGCTGCTTGCTGAAGTATCTCCGTTCTTGTCTGGGGGGGTGGGGGGAAGGGATGCCATTCTTTCATAGGCAGAGCTCTGCATTCTCATTTATTCTTTCAATGCATCAATTTAGGCATTTGGCTAAAATAGTGCACGATTCATAGGTTGATTTAGTGCAGTGTTTCTCAACCTTGGCCACCTTAAGTCCTGTGGACTTCAACTCCCAGATTCTGGGAGTTGAAGTCCACAGGACTTAAGGTGGCCAAGGTTGAGAAACACTGTTTTAGTGACTATTTTTGTTTCAATGAAACAACAGTCAGTCTGTGACTGTCAAACAGACAGTCTCTAAATTTGATAAATGAAAAAAATAAAAAAAATAAGACATGTGCTTATATTTCCCCAAAATAATTATCTGAGTTTCCTTGATATTTCCTTGACCTGAAATTTGAAAAGCTTCCATTCTACATAGCAAAAGAGGGAGATGAGTGTGCCGGGAAATCCTTCATGAATACGATATATTCGTTGGATTTCTATCCTCCTTGTCAGGTGCGAGAAGTCAAGAGCCAGGACAGAGTTTAAAAATACAGGTGGTCCTCAACTTACAACAGTCCATTTAGTGACCATTCAAACATGACAGAGCGAGGTTGACACCTGTATCTTATGGGGTGTAAAATAAAGGTAAAGGTACATATGTGCTAGTCTTTCCCGACTCTGGGGGGCGGCACTCATCTCCATTTCTAAGCCAAAGAGCCAGCGCTGTCCGAAGACATCTCCGTGGTCAGCATGACTAAACACCAAAGGCGCATAGAACACTGTTACCTTCCCACCAAAGGTGGTCCCTATTTTTCTACTTGCATTTTGACATGCTTTCAAATTGCTAGGTTGGCAGAAGCTGGGGACAAGTGACAGGAGCTCATTCCATTACGTGGCGCTAGGGATTCGAACCACCCAACTGCCGACCTTTCTGATCAACAAGCTCAGCTATTTAGCCACTAAGCCACCACGTCCCTATTTATGGGGGACTCTAAACTAATGATACATTTGACCCCGCCCTCGGACTCCGCTTAGTCACCTCCTACGCTAATTTTCATTCAGGAACGCAAGGTAATAAATATAGCGCTGTCATCTCCAATTGATCTCCTTTGAAGCAGGTTGAGTTGACAGAGGGAAAGTGTGTGAGAAAGATGTCCCAAAATCAACAATGAACTTCTCTTGATGGTGAACTAGAAGCTGTGTCTGGCTCAGTGGTGGGATTCAAATAATTTAACAACCGGTTCTCTGCCCTAATGAGCAGTTGGGTAGGCATGACTCAATGGTCATGCGACTGGGTAGGTGTGACCAACTCAACGTCACTCACGTCAATGGGCGCTTCGCATCAACTGTTACAATGTAATAAGGGCTAACCGGAGAGGCAGTTTCTGTAAGCAGATCAATAAAGATTAGGCTAGAAACAACACTAGAATGTTTCCTTCCTGCCTTCCTTTACAGGGATCAGCCCTGTAAAGTGGAAAAAAACAAAAGGAGATTTCTTCCATCAACCGGTTCTCCGAACTGCTTAGAAAGTTAATAGCAATAGCAATAGTTAGACTTATATACCGCTTCATATGGCTTTCAGCCCTTTCTAAGCGGTTTACAGAGTCAGCATATTGCCCCCAACAACAATCCGGGTCCTCATTTTACCCACCTCGGAAGGATGGAAGGCTGAGTCAACCTTGAGCCTGGTGGGATTTGAACAGCTGAACTGCTGAACTGCAGTCAGCTGAAGTAGCCTGCAGTGCTGCATTTAACCACTGTGCCACCTTGATTACCAACCGGTTCTCCCGAATAGGTGCAAACTGGCTGAATCCCACCACTGGTCTGGCTCCTAGTCCAGAATCTTAACCACTACACAAACTGGCATTTATATTTGCTGCATTTCCTGAGTCAATTTGCATATAGACCCAAGTGGAAAGGCATAATGGGATTATCTGGATTTGGCTGTATGATGTACAAACCGGGGCACTGCAATTTGCTTAGTAAAATATAATTTCAATGAACGTGATGCAAAATGATCTGAAAAGCCACTCATAATCATTCCAATGTTAACAATATTCTGTCATTTGATTTGTGCATATTCACATTTTTTTGTCATTTTGGTTTTCATTGTGGTTCAGTAAAAGTTATTATAGTGCAAATCCTAATAAAGATGTCACATATAATACCCTGTGTATATTTTGTGAATTGCAAGACCACTGAAGCATTGTACCTCATTATCTTTAGATGTTAAGAAGGGTTAAGATAGTGTTTCTCAACCTTGGCAACTTGAAGATGTCCGGACTTCAACTCCCAGAATTCCCCAGCCAGCATTCGCTGGCTGGGGAATTCTGGGAGTTGAAGTCCAGACATCTTCAAGTTGCCAAGGTTGAGAAACACTGGGTTAAAAAGTTAAATACTCAAAACAATAGGTTAACGGGGGATAAATCTTAAGGGCTGTAGGCTCATACATGGAATTGCATTAATTAATAAAATATTAAATGGGTGTTTGAAATTAAGCTGAGCATCATAAAATGCTAGGATTAGCCACAATCAGTCACTGAATGCATTTTGTTAATATCTGACAGAAAAGCTAACTCAAACAAGTTACAAAATACATGGAAGTTTTTGGCTATAAAGAATTAAGTGCCCTTTTAACATCCAAATTATATTACCCATTGTTGAAGTTCATAAAAGTTGTCACAAATGAAGATATATATTGTATACACTGCATTTCCTGCAAGACAGGAAATCCTTAATTCTATTTTTTCCCATAAGTTAAATATAGTATATGGCTGATACCATTCTCTTGTTTTGTAAAATTCCGTACAGTAATAGTTACTGTTGTTGCAAATATATTAAATAATAAATTGAAGAGTAATGTGACACACACACATACACCAGAGGTGGGTTCCTACCAGTTCGCACCTATTCGGTAGAACTGGTTCGTCAAATCTACCGAACCGGTTAGAAGAGGTTCCACCAGTGGACCCGGAAAGCAGGCCACACCTACAGAAGAGGTTCCAAAATTTTTTGAAACCCACCACTGGTCCTTGGATATGATTATTCTACACTATCATGCTCCTATTTATAAAACTCAGTGCCTCTGTGAAAGGTAAGGATGACTACTGCGTTTGTGGTGCAATCAGAACATTGCGTGTGTTGAAGTTGTTTTAACGCAAACCAAAGATGCCTTTTAAAAAACAACTTTACATCTTATTCTTATGCATGCCAGTGCTGTGTGTGAGGGAATTTAAGGTGGTTCTGACAAGTGTCGTCGGCATCTTCATATCCGGTCACATGGGCGGCAAGCCACTCCCATCTGGTCACATGGGCAGCAAGCCACTCCCATCCAGTCACATGGGTGGCAAGCCACTCCCACAAAGGAGGCCACACCCACAGAATAGGTTCAAACAATTTTTGAACCCCACCACTGACAGACAGACAGACAGACACACATTATGTTACTCAGTCACATCATGCATTAAATGTCTACAACATATTGCCCACTTGCATATAAGCAACTATCAACCTTGTGCCTTCCAGAAGTTTCTGGATCTCAGTTCTCTAACCAGTTTGTCAAAACCAATTTTGAACATGCAATGACTTTCTTTTAACTATGCTGATGAGTACTGTAACAATCCTTTCTCTTCCTCTTTTGGAGCACATAGGCTGGATAGAGCCGAGGTGGCCCAGTGGTTAGGGTGCAGTACTGCAACCACTAATAATATAATATATTTGAAATATCTGAATGTGTTTTTTGACAGATATCAACATTTTGGAATCCTCTGTTAAGAACTATGGATATATCTGCCAGGGAAAATGGCAAAGAAAAGAATTATAAAGTATTGGAAAGTCAGGATTATTTCTGACATAAAGTCTTGGATTGCAGATATGTGTTCAATTTTCATGCATGTATTGGCACTTCATTGATGCAATGAAACACTGCTGCATACTGCTTTGTATAGTCAAGTCTAATGGTTTATTTTAAAAATGGCTGAATGGTTGTTATTTTTGGCAGGAGGATGTGTCATATGGGATGGCTTCCTTCCGGTTCCACCACAAAACTGCGCCCAACTAAACCGCGTCGCTGACGTCATCAACAGGGTGACAACAGCGCGGAGACAGAAGCACGCTGTAAACCCTAAACCTAAAATTAACCCCTAAACCTAAACCTAACCCCCCTAACCCTAATCCTAACCCTAACCCTAACCCTAACCCTAACCCTAACCCTAACCCTAACCCTAACCTAACCCCCCTAACCCTAATCCTAATCCTAAACCTAAACCTAATCCTAACCCTTAACCTAACCCTAACCCTAACCCTAACCCTTAACCTAACCCTTAACCTAACCCTAACCCTTAACCTAATCCTAACCCTTAACCTAACCCTAAAGCTAACCCTAAAGCTAACCCTAAAGCTAACCCTAAAGCTAACCCTTACCTTAAGTTGAATCGGCTTGCTTTCAAAGCGCTATTTAAAGCGCCCTTCTTTCTCCGCGCTGGCTGTTGTCGCCCTGTTGATGACGTCAGCGACGCAGTTTAATCGGGCGCGCTTTAGTCGAGCGCAGTTTTGATGGGTCACGCTTCCTTCCCTAGGCCAGTTTCCCCTCCCCATTTTTTTCTTTTCTCTTTATGATAAATGGAGTGTAGTTGTATGATTGTACAAGTCAATTGTTAACATTTGCACATTTCAAATATGTGATGTACGTACATGCCATAATCTGCATAGTAAAAACTATGGGGGGGTGGGGGTTGTCTAAAAGCAAAAAAAAAGGAATGCAAAGGAATATAACGGTTGTTGTGGCACTAAATCCAAAGATGCCCCAGAATTACTATGTTAATCTTGTTTTTGCTGTAACAGATGTCATGGCTACAATTTTTCATTAAGAATCCAGAAGGCAAAATAAATCCTCGAAGGGCAATAATGATGATTTCGATTGGAATAATCCACTGGAAGTCTTGAAATGATTTAAAGAGCGGGGGGGAGCAATAAATCCTAAGAACTAGCAATTATGTCTTCCACTCGAATTGTTATTTTGTTACTCGGATTGTAGAGCTAGCATGTGCCGCCAATTATAGTGAAAAATTAATAAACATTTTGATTGATAGTTTCAATGACAAAGATAATCATTATGTCCCCTGCATGCCTAACTCTTAGTTGGTGGTATGAGCCTCACAATGAAACATTAGTTATAACGCTTGCAATTTCCCATCGTATATAAGCTTTAATGAATGGCTTATTTTCTGGAATTGATGATGCTTAATCTATCATATTCTCTGCTGTCCTCTTGGAATTTACATGGCTCTCCTCCTCAATTCCTTTTATCCCAGTGGCCACCAACATTTTGGTCACCAGGGACCAGTTCTGTGGAGGGTGGTTGGTCCATGGACTGGAGGGCATGGTTTCATGTGCTTTCTGGATCCCATCCGTGTGTGTTGATGGGGCTTCACTCACTTGCCTGGCCCAGTTCCTAGCAGGCTGCACACCAGTGCTGGTCCACAACCCATGGTTTGGGGATCCTTGTCTTATCCTATAGCAATAGAAATAGCAGTTAGACTTATATACCGCTTCATAGGGCTTTCAGCCCTCTCTAAGCGGATTTACAGAGTCAGCATATCGCCCCCCACAGTCTGGGTCCTCATTTCACCCACCTCGGAAGGATGGAAGGCTGAGTCAACCTTGAGCCGGTGAGATTAGAACCGCTGAACTGCAGATAGCAGTCAGCTGAAGTGGCCTGCAGTAGTGCACCCTAACCACTGCGCCACCTCGTCTCTTTTTACTGTACTTTTGTTTTAATTCTAAAAGGCTGGGCAAAGATTGTAATAAACATATCTGGCTTGATTTGAATATACCTATGTTCGTGTTTACACTATCATTTCCAACACAATAACCTCAGTCAGAGATGGTTCCAAAGGCTACATTAAAGTGACTTTATATTTGCCTATGTCTAGTCCAATGGCTAAGCTGGGGCACTGTACAATACTATCAAAGACTATGGAATAGAAAGTCTTTGATGTTACTCTATGTGTAGTGATAACTCCTCCTCCCCAAACAGCATTGTGCTTAACTGTTATATCCTTAAGGCATAATTTTACTATGCTCATTGACACTAACCATGTGCGAGCAGCATATGGATGGATGGCATTGCTGTCACATTCCCTAATAAATGATTCCTCCATGGATATGCAAGGCAAAAAAAAATATGCCAAAATTTGGGCTTATCCAAATGTAAGACTTCTAAAAATATATTAGATATGGTGGCCATTCCTTTAACATAGCAGTGGTTTTAGAGAATTGCTCTGCCCGTTAAGAAACCTATATCTGATTATATATTCAAGTGTCCTCCTGGGAAGCAATCAAATATCTTTAGGGATAGGTTGCAAATAAACTAATTACAATAATGTCCACATGGAATTGCTGAGAGTGGCGTTTCACTGTGATGCAAAGCATTTATTTCTATAAGGCTGTCTTAGCAGCTACTGAAATTTATCGACCTTGAATTCTAGCAGTCTTTTCTTCAAAGAATCATTTTTTTTTTTACAATTTTCTGTTTCCCAGAGGCAGATTTTTATGCGACTCCAAATTAAATGAGCACCCAGACTCAAACCAATCATTTTTCTGTTTTGTTTTCCATAAGCAGATAATGGATTTGGGTGCAAGCATTCTTAGGAATTTTCCAAACTCCAGTGGCCTGAGAAATTTAGCAGGAAGGGAAGCAATACCCTTAACAGGAATATCCACCCGGCAGAGTAACATTATGTTTTAACTAGACCCAGAAAAACCGATTCACATTAAGGCTGACATGAGCAATCTGGGATTAAATGTCATGGGCTTGACTATTCCGATATTTTGCAAAGGCAGCCAAGTTGTAAGTGAGTAAGTAAATAAATAAATATCCAGAAGGAACTTGGTTCAGTGGTAGATCGTATGCTTTGCAAGCAAAAATAGTAGAGCCGAGGTGGCGCAGTGGTTAAATGCAGCACTGCAGGCTACTTCAGCTGACTGCAGTTCTGCAGTTCGGCTGTTCAAATCTCACCGGCTCAGGGTTGACTCAGCCTTCCATCCTTCCGAGGTGGGTAAAATGAGGACCCGGATTGTTGTTGGGGGCGATATGCTGACTCTGTAAACCGCTTAGAGAGAAAAGCCCTGCTTATTCAATACAATTGTTACATACTTCACTCAGTTGGCGGGTTGTCCAGTGGTGGGTTTCAAAAATTTTTGGGACCTCTTCTGTAGGTGTGGCCTCCTTTCCGGGTCCACTGGTGGAACCTCTTCTAACCTGTTTGGAAGATTTGACGAACCGGTTCTACCGATTAGGTGCGAACTGGTAGGAACTCACCTCTGGTGTTGTCGCACAAGGCCAGCCTACTTTGAAGTTGCTCTGAGCGTGGATTTAGGTGGCTCCAGTGGCAGAAATGGCAAGGGAAGCCATGTACCTGTGGCCAGGGTTAAGGGCATGGTAGGAAGTTGACATACTGTTTCCAAAATATCCAAAAAGCTTCAGTGCAACAGTGTGGATTCTGTGTATGCAGGGCAAACACCAGTACAGCAATACACTTTGCCAGAGCGCTAAGGATCAGTGGCAGCATTCATCATTATGGATTAGAAATGTGATAAAGTTTTGGTTCCACCACAAAACCGCGGTAGACAAAAGCGCGCTCGACGAAAGCGCATACGTGACGTCATCACAGCGCGATGAAAACATCGCGCTGTGAGCGGTAAATGTAAAATTAAAGCGAAAACCTTACCCTAACCCCCCCAAACCTAACCCTAAACCTAACCCTTAACCTAACCCTAAACCTAACCCTAAACCTAACCCTAAACCTAACCCTAAACCTAACCCTTAACCTAACCCTAAACCTAACCCTAAACCTAACCCTAACCCTAACCCTAAACCTAACCCTAAACCTAACCCTAAACATAACCCTTAACCTAACCCTAAACCTAACCCTAAACCTAACCCTAAACCTAACCCTAACCCTAACCCTAACCCTAACCCTAAACCTAAACCTAACCCTTAACCTAACCCTAAGCCTAACCCTAAACCTAACCCTAAACCTAACCCTAAACCTAACCCTTAACCTAATGCTAACCCTTAACCTAACCCTTAACCTAACCCTAAACCTAACCCTAAACCTAACCCTAAACCTAACCCTAAACCTAACCCTTAACCTAATGCTAACCCTTAACCTAATGCTAAACCTAACCCTAACCCTTAACCTAACCCTAACCCTAACCCTAAACCTAACCCTTACCTTTATGTGAATCAGCTTGCTTTAATTTTATTTTTATTTCAATTTTTAATTTTTTTCGTCGCGCTTTGATGACGTCACGTACGCGCTTTCGTCGAGCGCGCTTTTGTCTACCGCGGTTTTGACGGGTCACAAAAGTTTTAATGGAAGCTTATGATTTTGCACGTTTTACATTCATTCTACATGCAGAACAGTTCCTCTCTAGGCAGCCTGTTTATTCATGGGACTGTAACAGTGGTGGGTTTCAAAAAAGTTTGGAACCCTTTCTGTAGGTGTGGCCTGCTTTCCGAGTCCACTGGTGGAACCTCTTCTAACCGGTTCGGTGGATTTGATGAACCAGTTCTACCGAACCGGTGCGAACCAGCAGGAACCCACCTCTGGACTGTAAGGAAAAGGTAGTTACCGGTGTGAGTTACCAATAAATCCTAGCTATTGCAGATTGGTTTAATAGAGTGATTGGCAGAGAAGCAAATTCTGTTCGTAGAAGATAGACACCAATGCTGCATTGGAACAGGGCAAAAGCTGTTTTCGGCAAAATATCCCCTTCTCACCTGCTTAAATTGAGTGCTAATTCAAAAGCTCAGGTCATTTAGCTCCATCATGTCCATCAAGTCAATGAAAACTGAAATGAAAAAAACATCAAGGGAAAATGGAGTTATTTATCAAGCGAGGCAAGCAGCTGAAAACCATGACAAGTCAGCACTTTGAAATGATTCAGAATGGAGGCCCATAATTTCTTACGCCACTCTTGTAGCTACTATAAGATTTGATTAACAAAGGCAGCCTATCTGCAAAGAGAGCCGTGCCTACATAAAGGGATGACAATATCGTGACCCGACAAAAGCGCGAACGTCATAAGCGCGCCGACAACACCGCGGCGCTAAAACCGCGATGTCAAAAGCGCGCCGACAACAGCACGCCGACAACAGCACGCCGACAGAAGTGCGATTTAATTTAAGGTAAGGTTTAAGGTTAGGTTTAGGGTTAGGTTTAGGGTTAGGTTTAGGGTTAGGTTTAGGGTTAGGTTTAGGGTTAGGTTTAGGGTTAGGTTTAGGGTTAGGTTTAGGGTTAGGTTTAGGGTTAGGTTTAGGGTTACGTTACAGCGCGCTTCTGTCGGCGCGCTTTTGTCGGCGCGCTTTAGGGCTAATTCATCGCTCATTCGTTGCGCGGTTTTGTCACCGCGCTTTAATCACTGCGGTTTAGTCAGGCGCGCTTTTGTTGTGCGCGCATTTGTGGTGGAACCTGACAATATACCTCAGAATAAATTCCTACGTGAGAGAGAAATGTAGGCAGAGTTTCTAGTTCAGTGTTTCTCAACCTTGGCCACTTGAAGATGTCCAGACTTCAACTCCCAGAATTCCCCAGCCAGCATTCGCTGGCTGGGGAATTCTGGGAGTTGAAGTCCAGACATCTTCAAGTTGCCAAGGTTGAGAAACACTGTTCTAGTTGAAAACAAGAAGGCTAAATCTATATTTTAAAATAAGGACAGCGATTGCCAGAAAGGCATCCAGTTTCCCGGGGGACGCGAGTTTGTTTATTATTCAGAGTTCAATCTCTGAATTAAGTCACTTTACGTTTTGTGACATTCGGCAATACAAAAAGAATGTTATGAACATTTTCAGCCTTTTTTCGCCTCCAGGGACTAAGATTCGCTTGACTCATTCTCTGTTGCAGCTGCACAAACTTTAGCAGAAGGGTCTGAGAACAAGGTTTTGGCTCCTCAAATCGAAAACGACCATACAATTTAAACATGGACACGGTTACTAACAGGATAGCTCAGTGGAGCATAAAATGGGCAGCGGGGAAATGCACTTAAAAGGCTTTTCTAAAATAAGTCATGGCTGAGTGTTCTTGCTGGGGTCCCTTCAGTTGTAAGCCAAAATGTTTGGAAGGACTCAGGTTGAAGCAAATGATTAGATGATGCTGGATGATAGAAAAAAGAGAATTCTTTTCATTAAGTATTTGAAATAATAATGTGTGTGAATGTGTACCTATGTGTATCAGAGGTGGGATTCACTTACCTTCCCTACTGATTTGCAAAATGTGAGTGTGTGGGCGTGCCAGTGGTGGGATTCAAATAATTTAACAACTGGTTCTCTGCCCTAATCACCATCTGGGTAGGTGGGGCTCTGTGGTCATGTGACTAGGTGGGCGTGGCCAACTCAATATCACTCACGTCGATGGACGCTTCGCCTTAGCTGTTACAATGCAATAAGGGTTAACCAGAGAGGCAGTTTCTGTAAGCAGGGCAATAAAGATGAGGCTAGAAACAACACCAGAGTTTTTCCTTCCTGCCTTCCTTACAGGATTAGCCCTGTAAAGTGGAGAAAAACAAAAGGAGATTTCTTCCAACAACCAGTTCTCCGAACTGCTTAGAAAGTTACCAACCGGTTCTCCCGAATAGGTGCAAACTGGCTGAATCCCACCACTGGTGCATGTGCTCCCTTCATTTTCACGCACCTTGTCTGTGCATGTACACGGCCCTCTGTGCATACGCAGTGCTCGCACATTACATTGGGGCGGGTGGAGAGAGCCACCCACAGCCACTGCTACCTGAGCCTTGGACCAGTGGGGAGGAGACAAGGGAGAGTGAGTCGGAGGCCAGCAGTGAGTTGTTCCTGGATGCACACCATCAAAGAGCTAATAGGCGTCAGGAACTATTATGCAATTACAGGAGGTAATTGCACTCAGCTGGTGGTCATTAGGCTCCTCTCCAGACTATAAAAAGACTCCTTGTGCACATGCCCCTCTTTGCAGAAGTCAACGCAGGATTGAATGTCGAAACATTACTGCGAGCTTGGCAGGCTGGATTGCTGCCAAGCCTTATCTGTGCTGGATTGCTGCCCAAGCTTGTCTGTGCCGGTTTGCTGCCAAGGACCTGTCTGTCTGTTAATTAAATGCCGTAACTTATCTCCGGCTCGGAGTGTGTGTTGATGTGGGGTGAGGGGGGTCAGAACACCTATTTATTGTGTCTTTCTCTCATGTTTGTACTTAAAGCTGTATCATAACTCAATAATCAGAGATAATGCCTTCATCATCTTATAATGGGACACCCATGAAAATTAATTCCAATAAATTCAAGGGAATGGCTCTCAGCTTAATGTGTTTAGGACTGTAGCTTTAATTAGTTAAAAGAAATTAAATTAAATTATTAACTCCTTCAACCCAAAAAGGGCTTCCTGGCAGCGAACTGTAGAATGACAAACAGGAAAACTATCACTAAATGCTGAACAAATAGTCATTTAATTCAAGGAAATGCCAAAAATAAGGAATAAAACATTAAGGCTTAATGAAAGTTGGCACGGCAGGAATCTACCTTTGTTTAAACGTTTGTGACAAAATCCCGAGAGTAAATAAAAGTTTTTGCGCGGTGCCAAAGAGAGACGATGGTTGACAAATCTTCCTAAGGAGTGAGCAAACATCATTTTTTGTAATGATTACTGTTGTGACTCAGCAGAAGTTTGCTGTGAGTTGAGTCGGGATGCAGGAATAACAATGCAGCTGGGGCTCGTTAGTGTGGTCTTCTGGAGATAAAAGGACTGATGGTGCCATGCCCTGGTTGCAGAAGTCAACGTTCATCGTTCATCGGTCGTGGTTTGTTTGTGAGAGGCACTTGGATAAGTGATTTGCTTTCTGTAACCCTGATTCAAGGAGACACTTGGAGAAGTGATTTGCTTTCTTTCTGTACACCTGGTTTTGCCGTAAGAGATCTTTGTTTTGCATTCTGTTATCTTCTTGCCAGAGACTTTATTTATGTTTATTTTGGGCTCGCAGCCAGCGTGAGCCGAGACTGATAAAGTTATTTCCTTTTAAGTCTGTCTGCCTGTCGTCTTTGAACGAGCGAAGAAGGGGGGGTCAGAACAGATTACACTTGCTTAATTTGTATGGATGGCAGAACCTAGAGAAGGATCTCTAATTATGGATACAACATGATCAGATTGGAGAAGGTGGTGCTTACAGGACTGATGTCCCAATTTGTTGGCAAGTTTTAAAGGTTAAATTTAATATCTACTCATGCTGCTACACCAGTTAACAGAACTCTTCACATGAAAAAAAAAAGATAATTATGTTTATTTAGTAGCCTATTTTTAGATATAGTTACACTAATTTATTTAAATATACTATATAACTCTCCCTTTTTCTAAGTCTTGGTGAGCGAGAACATACTGGATCAAGCCAAACTCTTTCTTAATCCTGGTTTTGTTTTGTTTTCCTTGCCGTAACTAATTTGCTATTTCTAGGGACTCAATGTATCTACAGAATTTAGAGATCTCTCTCTCTCTCTCTCTCTTCCCATGTTTGCTCTGATGCAACTGGTATTTGGAGGCCTGGCTTCCCCATCCCTGGCTGGCATTCAGTCTACAGCAGAGGTGGGTTCCTACCAGTTCGCACATATTCGGTAGAACCGGTTCCTCAAATCTACTGAACCGGTTAGAAGAGGTTCCACCAGTGGACCCGGAAAGCAGGCCACACCTACAGAAGAGGTTCCAAAAATTTTTGAAACCCACCACTGGTCCTTGGATATGATTATTCTACACTATCATGCTCCTATTTATAAAACTCAGTGCCTCTGTGAAAGGTAAGGATGACTACTGCGTTTGTGGTGCAATCAGAACATTGTGTGTGTTGAAGTTGTTTTAACGCAAACCAAAGATGCCTTTTAAAAAACAAGTTTACATCCTATTCTTATGCATGCCAGTGCTGTGTGTGAGGTAATTTAAGGTGGTTCTGACAAGTGTCGTCGGCATCTTCATATCCGGTCACATGGGTGGCAAGCCACACCCATCCAGTCACATGGGCGGCAAGCCACTCCCACAAAGGAGGCCACACCCACAGAGTAGGTTCGAACAATTTTTGAAACCCACCACTGGTCTACAAGGATTGCAGAGCTGGATGGGGGAGTGGAGAAGAGCTTCAGGATAGTCGCATGCTTGAATCTTTCAAGACAGATCTAGCACGTTGGAAGGGGATAGATTTAGTTTGGCAAGGGTCTATCCATTAGATGTAAATCAATAAAGGACTGGACTTGATTGGATATCACCGTCGTATCTCTGGGCTTGGGTCTGATGCAGTGGTGGGTTCCTACTGGTTCAGACCAGTTTGGCCAAACCAGTAGTGGTTTGACGACTTGGGTCGCTGGAACTGGCAGCAACCCAGGCCTGCCACGTCCCCGAACCAATAAGAGCCAAGGTGGCGCAGTGGTTAGGGTGCAGTACTGCAGGCCACTTCAGCTGACTGTTATCTGCAGTTCAGCAGTTCAAATCTCACCGGCTCAGGGTTGACTCAGCCTTCCATCCTTCCGAGGTGGGTGAAATGAGGACCCAGACTGTGGGGGCGATATGCTGACTCTGTAAACCGCTTAGAGAGGGCTGAAAGCCCTATGAAGCGGTATATAAGTCTAATCGCTATTGCTATTGCTAATTCCCCGGTTGGCGCCGCCATCTTGCTTTTCTGTTCTGTGCATGCACAGATTAATTTTAATTGCACTGTACACATGTTCACAAAGCGCACACATGAGTGAACCAGCAGTGGTGCCTGCCGGAACCCACCCACAAGCCTCTCATTCTTCTTACCAGGAGTATTGTACTTACAGAGTTTGCAACCCAGGCTTCCTAATGAAGTCACTTGTGTTTGAAAAAAGAAGGGTCAATGCGATTCTACCCATTGCCTCTCTTACATCGCCTGGTACGTCAGTTGCGCCCCTTCCTGGATCGGGATGCTCTGTGCACAGTCACTCATGCCCTCGTACTTTCTCGCCTGGACTACTGTAATGCTCTCTACATGGGACTGCCCGGAGGCTTCAACTGGTCCAGAATGTGGCTGCATGGGTGATCATGTGGGTACCTAGGTGCTCCCATGTTGCACCCCTTTTAGGCGGCCTGCACTGGTTGCCGGTTGTCTTCTGGGTGTGATTCAAGGTACTAATTATGACCTTTAAAGCGCTCCATGGCTTAGGCCCAGGGTACCTGCGAGACAGGGGTGGGTTTCTCGCCCCGTTCCAACCGGTTCGGTTGGAACGAGGCCGGTGGTGTCCTCGCGCACGTGTGCGGCGTCTTCGCGCACACGTGCCATGTGCGTGTGCATGCACGTGGCGCGCGCATGCGCACTAGCGTCTGTGCGATGCTCCAGCTGCTCCTGTATGCGGGGGGGGGGGGGCTTCGCCGTTCCCGGAAGTTACTTACTTTCGGGTTCGGCGACCAACCGGATCGCAGGGACCGGTGCGAACCGGTTGAAACCCACCCCTGCTGCGAGACCACCTACTGCTACCGGTAGCCTCCCACCGTCCAGTGCGATCCTACAGAGTTGGCCTCCTCAGGGTGCCGTCGGCCAGACAGTGTCGGCTAGCGACCCCCCAGGGGGAGAGCCTTCTCTGTGGGAGCACCTTCCCTCTGGAATGAGCTGCCCCCAGAGCTTCGTATAATTCCCTACCTCCGGTCTTTCCGACGCGCCCTAAAAAGTTGGCTTTTCCAGCAAGCCAGCCTGGGCTGAACAAAACAAAATAAATTATTGATCACTGTTAATTTTAATTGCATTTTTTTAAAAAATGTTATTGTGAATCTTAATTGGGTTTGGTTTTTGGATATTCTATCTAATATTTTTTAAACTTTTGTAATATGTGTTTTTTTTAAATGTTGTACGCCGCCCTGAGTCCTTTGGGAGAAGGGCGGCATATAAATCCAATAAACCAAACCAAACCAAACATATCTTCTTATGTAAGAAGTTCCTTCTTGCCTTCCTGTTCACAACCTCCCAACGATCTTCCCTCTTTAGGAATTGTGCTGGCTGTAACTGAGCGGTTGTCTGAGAAATGTGATGGCACCCACTACTTGATCATTTGATCATGAGTCAACTGCAGCTTCATGTGCTTAGCAAGCAAGCAGGCACACGGCCTACATAGCCAACCATCTCATGAACGCTCTGTGATTGCCTACTCAGTAGCCTGCCCACCGACCAGCTGCAAAACCCCACTTGTTGCTGAATGCTATCTCAATTTCCCACTGTAGATCAAAGGGGGGAAAAGGCCATCAGAGGTTTACTTTAACAGGCCAAAAGATCCCTCCTCTATGAGGGATTGTGGGTGACGAGGCCCTGAAATTTCCAGGAGTACTGTAGAATGTAGAGTACTAATAGTACTAGCCGCTTCCGGTAATAGTAGTGGCTAGTTCCTCTCCTACAATAGCAATAGCAGTTAGACTTATATACCGCTTCATAGGGCTTTCAGCCCTCTCTAAGCGGTTTACAGAGTCAGCATATTGCCCCCAACAATCTGGGTCCTCATTTTACCCACCTCGGAAGGATGGAAGGCTGAGTCAACCCTGAGCCGGTGAGATTTGAACCGCCGAACTGCAGATAGCAGTCAGCTGTAGTGGCCTTCAGTACTGCACCCTAACCACTGCGCCACCTCGGTGCACAACATAAGGCAGTGCTAATCAGCACAAAGAAGCATGCCATACAAAGCGTATTCATCCCCACCCTATGTTACCAGAGCCAAACATGGACACTTACATATAAACATATAAACAAAAGTTAGTCACCATGGAGATAAGATGTTTCAGAAAAGCTGCTGGAGTGACCAAAAGAGAAATGAGACCATAAGAGAAAGAACAGAACCAATCCTAAACTACATACAAAAACAGCAAGAACCAAAACTTTGTATCTCCCTCGACACCTGAAGAGGTAAGAGGAGGAGGAGGAGGAGGAGGAGGAGGAGGAGGAGGAGGAGGAGAAGGAGAGGAAGAGGAGGAGGAGGAGGAGGAGGAGGAAAAAGAAGAATGAGGAGGAGGAGGAGGAGAAGAAGAAGAAGAAAAGGAGGAGGAGGAGGAGGAGGAGGAGGAGGAGGAGGAGAAGAAGAATAGCAATAGCAATAGCAGTTAGATTTATATAGCGCTTCATAGGGCTTTCATCCCTCTCTAAGCAGTTTACAGAGTCAGCATATCGCCCCCACAGTCTGGGTCCTCATTTTACCCACCTTGGAAGGATGGAAGGCTGAGTCAACCTTGAGCCGGTGAGATTTGAACAGCCGAACTGCAGATAACAGTCAGCTGAAGTGGCCTGCAGTACTGCACCCTAACCACTGCGCCACCTCGGAGAAGAAGAAGAGGAAGAGGAGGAGGAGGAGGAGGAAAAAGAAGGAGGAGGAGGAGAAGAAGAGGAGGAGGAGGAGGAGAAGGAGAAGAAGGAGAAGAAGAAGAAGAAGAGGAAGAGGAAGAGGAGGAGGAGGAAAAAGAAGGAGAAGGAGGAGGAGGAGAAGAAGAGGAGGAGGAGAAGGAGAAGGAGAAGGAGAGGAAGAGGAGGAGGAGGAAAAAGAAGAAGGAGGAGGAGGAGGAGAAGAAGAAGAAGAGGAGGAGGAGGAGGAGGAGAAGAAGAAGAAGAAGAAGAAGAGGAAGAGGAGGAGGAGGAAAAAGAAGGAGGAGGAGGAGAAGACAAGAAAGGGGAGGAGGGGAGGGGGAGAAGAAGAAGAGGAGGAAGAGGAGGAGGAGGAGAAGAAGAGGAAGGGGAGGAGGAGGAAAAAGAAGGAGGAGGAGGAGGAGGAGAAGAAGGAGAAGGAGAAGAAGGAAGAGGAGGAGGAGGAGGAGGAGGAGGAGAAGAAGAAGAAGAAGTAGAAGAAGAAGAAGAAGTAGAAGAAGAAGAAGAAGAAGAAGAAGAAGAAGAAGAAGAAGAAGAAGAAGAAGAAGAAGAAGAAGAAGAAGAAGAAGAAGAAGAAGAAGAAGAAGAAGAAGAAGAGATCCCATGAACCATTGGGAAAGTCTACCCAAGGCCCTCCGTTTTTTAAAGATAAAAAATTAAAAGAAATTAACGTGATCTTGGTTTTTTAATACGTTTTGTTAGCTCTGGTGGAAATGAAAAGACAAAGCAAGTTTTTGTTTCTTGAAGTGAAACCAAACGAAACCGATTGATCTATCACCGCGGAACAGATGGCTGGTCCATCGGTGGTGATGAAGCAGAAGACTCATGCATTCCAACCACCAGCTCATGTGAAATTTCAGATGGTTGTTGTCTCAAATCCAGATCAAACATTTCAGGAGAGAATATAAATTTGTTAGTTGTTGAAAATAAATATTTAGGCTGCAATGTATTTTCAAACATTCTTGGGGTTTTGTTTTTTTTTTAGTCCAGAAACATGTGTCCAGGGTTTGGGAATTCAAATGGAAAATGTAGAAATGCCAGCAGACATCTTTAAGGGAAAAGTGGTGGTGGGGAGGACATTTACATTGAAAAATTATGAATATTTTAGAAAAATAGAAAATACTTGACGGCATTAATAGAAAAAAAAGATATTACAAATCACCCCCAAATTTCAAAAGTAAAAATATTTGCATTCATGACCCTCAGCAGCCCCTGAATATACCATATTTTTTTGGAGTATAAGACACACCTTTCCCCCCCCCAAAAAAAGAGGGTGAAAATCTGGGTGTGTCTTATACACTGAATACAGCATTTTTGGCCTGCCAACCCCCCCCCCCCTTGCAAAAACGCTGTGCATAGCCTTTAGGAGGCCTGCAAAGTGCAGGGGAGGGCAAAAATGAGCAAAAATAGGCTGCTTTATGCCCGTTTTTGTCCCCCAGGAGTACTCTACAAGCCTCCCAAAGCATATGTATGCCTCCCTTTTTTTTGCAAAAGATGGCCCGTTTTTGCAAAAAAGGGCCGTATTTTGCTCATTTTTGCCCCCCCCCTCAGCCACCAGAAGCATTTTGCAGGCCTCTCAAACTCTCTGCATGGGTTCCACCACAAAACCGCGTTCGACTAAAGGGCGCTCGACGAAATCGCGTAGCTGACGTCATCACAGCGCGACAACAGCGCGGAGAAAAGAGCACGCTGTAAACGCTAAACCTAAAATTAACCCCTAAACCTAAACCTAACCCCCCTAAACCTAAACCTAAACCTAACCCTAAACCTAACCCTTAACCTAGCCCTTAACCTAACCCTTAACCTAATGCTAAACCTAATCCTAACCCTTAACCTAACCCTAAACCTAACCCTAACCCTTAACCTAACCCTAAATCTAACCCTAAACCTAACCCTAAACCTAACACTTACCTTAACTTGAATTGGCTTGCTTTAAAAGCGCTATTTAAAGCGCCCTTCTTTCTCCGCGCTCACTGTTGTCGCCCTGTTGATGACATCAGCGACACGGTTTCATCGGGCGCGCTTTAGTCGAGCACGGTTTTGTCGTGCCATGCTCTGCGTGCCCCATTTTTCACAAAAAACGAGGCATGCAGAGGGTTTGGGAGGCCTGCAGAGTGGAAAAACTTTTTTTAAAAAAATTGCCTCTTCAGAATCTTGGTGCTTCTTATACTCCGGTGTGCCTTATAGTCCGAAAAAAACCAACGGTATTTTGTTTTAGAGAACAAATGTATTCAGAACAAAAATGCAAAGATATGCGTCATAACTGATGAAGCCTCAACCATTAACAAACAGTCCATTAGTATTATATTTTTGGTATGAAATTGATTGAACAACCGACCCAAGAATTATTTTTATCATACTAATAGAACTTTCTTCTGCGGCGGATGAAAGTGTAGACAAGAGTTTTTATTGCATATCTAAAGCTGCATAGCTCTGATGAGCAGTATCTGTAGAAAAAAAATCTCAAAGCATTTTGTCATGGAGATATTATTAACCTAAAGCAGTAGGAACAAAAAAAAAGATAGTAAAACTGAGATGCGCTGAAGTCAGGGGTGGGTTTCAACCGGTTTGCGGCGGTCCCTGCGAACCGGTTGGTTGGTGAACCCGGAAGTAAGTAACTTCCGGGAATGGCGAAGGGCCCACCTGTCTGCCCGCGTTCCTTACCCGGTTTTGACGAGTTCTGCGCTTCCACGCATGCACAGGACGCATACAGCGCCTGCGCGATCCTCCAGGAGCAGCTGGAGCATCGCACAGACGCTAGTAGGCGTGCGTGCACCGTGTGCGTGCACCGCGCGCGTGCACGAGGACGCCGCCCACCCCGTTCCAACCGAACTGGTTGGAACGGGGCGAGAAACCCACCCCTGGCTGAAGTGATGTTACTTAAGGAAACATCCATCATTTATAGTAAAGCCACTCTATGCCGAAAGTCTAATATAATTCTCTGTAGCTTCCAAAGGTTGGAATTAAATTAACTAGAACTAAATATATGAGCCGTGGTGGTGCAGTGGTTAGAATGCAGAAGTGCAGGCTACTTCCGCTGCCTGCAGGCTGCCTGCAATTTAGCAGTTCAAATCTCACCAGGCTCAAGGTTGACTCAACCTTCCTGAGGTTGGTACAATGGGGACCCAGATTGTTCGGGGCAATATGCTGACTCTGTAAACCACTTAGGGAGGGTTGTGAAAGCACTGTGTATAAGTCTAAGTGCTATTGCTATTGCTATATATTTGGGTTTATACTGCTAATTCAGGGGTGTCAAACTCAAGGGCTGGGGCCCGGATCCAGCCCACGGGGTTCTTAGATCCGGCCCGTGGTGCCTCTTCCAGTGAAAAGTTCAATTTCAATTTTTTCCCCCAATTTTAATGGATTTGTATGCCGCCCAATCCCGGAGGACTCCGGGCGGCTTACATAAAAAACAGTTTAAAAAAGAAAATATTAAAAGATTTAAAATATAAGACAGAACGAATTAAAAGAAGGACACAACATGCACTCGATCTTAGTGGGGCTGAAGGTCAGTCAAGATCAGCAGCCCCCAGGCCTGCCGGAACAGCCAGGTCTTAACAGACTTTCGGAAGGCCGAGAGAATGAGGAGGGTCCGGATTTCAGGGGGTAGATCGTTCCATAGGGCCGGGGTAGCTACAAAGAAGGCTCTCCCCCGAGGAGCCGCCAGACGACATTGTGCAGACGATGGCACCCGGAGAAGGCCCACCCTGTGCGATCTTATTGGGCGCTGGGAGGTAGGTTGCAGGAGGCGGTCACGGAGATATCCAGGTCCTAGGCCAGTGGTTCCCAAACTTGGCAGCTCTGCTGGCTGGAGAATTCTGGGAGTTGAAGTCCACAAGTCTTAAAGTTGCCAAGTTTGGGAACCACTGGCCTAGGCCATGTAGGGCTTTAAAGGTAAGGGCTTTAAAACGGAGTTCAAGAGGGCTGCGCATGGCCCTCATGAGCTCTGTTTTCACTGGCATAGGATTGCAGGAAGCTGTTGCAGCCGAAAACGGAGCCCAGAAGCCCGTTTTCCCTGGCAGAGCACTTGGACCATCACTGGTGCCCGGTAGGCAATTCATCCCCTCCTTTGTGAAGATTGCCAAACCTATGACGGACCTCTTAAAGACAGGGAGCCCAGGAACAAAACCTCAGCCGGGGCAATCTCTACAGTGGGACCTAACCTGCCAAAAGGCATTCGAGACACTAAAAGAAATGTTTGCAAAGGAGGCGGCACTGAAGCATCCTGACCCCCAAGGAACCCTTCATGATCCCAGCAGATGCCAGCGACATGGAAGCCTTGCTACTCCAAAGAAACAACCAATCATTCTAATGCAATATGCAGTTTTACTGATTCATCCATTGCATGCAAATTCTCTTTATTTATAAAGCCTAGTTAGCTAGTTAGTGAGAATTTTTCACTTTTAGGTAGGAGGAGCTGTATTTTTGATACATCATGTCAGTGGTGGGATTCAGCCAGTTCGCACCTATTCGGGAGAACCGGTTGGTAACTTTCTAACAAGTTCGGAGAACCGGTTGTTGGAAGAAATCTCCTTTTGTTTTTCCCCACATTCCAGGGCTAATCCTGTAAGGAAGGCAGGAAGGAAACATTCTGGTGAAGTTTCTAGCCTAATCTTTATTGACCTGCTTACAGAAACTGCCTCTCCGGTTAACCCTTATTACGTCCATCGACCTGAGCGACCTTGAGTTGGCCACGCCCACCCAGTCACATGACCACCGAGCCCCACCTACCCAGAGGGTCATTAGGGCAGAGAAGCGGTTGTTAAATTATTGGAATCCCACCACTGCATCATGTGTATTCTACTAATTATGGTTTGCTTTGATCTCTGAATCTTTGCTTGGCAACCTTGCTCGAATCAGCCATGGCAAACGTTGGAAAAGCACAGTAATTGTTATTGCACTTCGTGTTTCTTTTAATTAAAAAAAATGATCCTCTTAGCTAATTGCTGAACCTTATTATAGGCATTTGATGAGCTCTTATGAGATGCAGGGTTTCCCCCCCCCCCCACAATCCCTATGTTATATCTTTTGTGCATAGAATCATTTTGTGCATAGAATCATTTGATTATTTAAGTAGAAAGAATAAGAGATGATTTGGCATGCTGGGAAAATTGTTCTATGTAAGCAATTCATATAAGTAAGAATCAGCAAAAAATGTCATACAACTTACAAAGGAAGCTTTATTCTATGATTCAGATGGCTTTTGGAGAGCAGGGAAATTTAAAACACTTTTGAAGAGCACAAGGTTGGAAAAAAAAGCTGATATAAATATTTCTCTTCAACTTAATTCAATATTGTTTCAGAAATCCGATAATCTGGTTAGTAGAACAGAGGTAGAAACATATTTGAGGATTTTCTTTCAAAATGAATTCTACCATATTATTATTTAAAGGGTCAAGGTTCCCCTCGCACATATGTGCTAGTCGTACCCGACTCTAGGGGGCAGTGCTCATCTCTGTTTCAAAGCCAAAGAGCCAGCATTGTCTGAAGACGTATCTGTGGTCATGTGGTCAGCATGACTAAACACCAAAGGCGCAGGGAACACTGTTACCTTCCCACCAAAGGTGGTCCCTATTTTTCTACCTGCATTTTTACATGCTTTCGAACTGCTATGTTGGCAGAAGCTGGGACAAGTCACGGGAGCTCACTCTATTACGTGGTGGTAGGGATTCGAACCGCCAAACTGCAAACCTTTCTGATCGACAAGCTCAGTGTCTTAGCCGCTGAGTTACTGTGTCCCCTTTGGTAAATTATTATTTACCAAACTGTTAAAATAAAGGGGAATAACATCAAGTAGAAGACAGATACAATTAATTTTACAACACAACAATGTGGTTTTAGCTAACTCTCTGGGGATGTTCAAGAGGCTTACTAATGCAGTCTTCAAATCATCAGTTAATTAATATTGAAAACTCCTTAGATCAAACACTTTTTATTGACAAAGGCATAAATCTTTAAGATGGCAAAGTTGAAAATATGCAGTTTATGATTCTGCCTTTCATGGATTTTTACCTTGTAAAGATCATTTTAATAATGGTACGGCTTGAAAAATGTATCCTAGTGTACAATTTGTTTATTTGTGTATTGTAACATATCTATATAACGTATTGGTTTACAGTGATTTTACAGAACTTAATTAATCGTTCAACCCTATTCTCTCTCTCGTGTTGGTATGCGCTTCAGATTAACGTTTCTCTAGATTAGTAGATTTTTTTGATAACATTAAACAAATGCACACAGTCATCTCTCAGGAATCATTTATGAATATGCACATTTGTTTCATATTTTAAGTCCCCACATATGTCTTACTGTAGACTTCTGAAATATAATTAAGTAAATGGAATTAATTTGGAATGCCTTTTTTTTCTGTTAAGTTTCAGTATCTGTTACTAATCTCCACTTCTGTTTCTGTGACAAATTATCTTGTTTAACATTCCCAATCTGAGAACTATTTCTAGAGTTGATATTATGCCTTCTTAAATTTCATTATGGGCCAAGCTTACAAGAACTTCAGTTTTTACTTTTCCATCCCACTGAGTCAGCAGCATTCTTTTTTTTTCTTCACGAAAGCAATACACACACACACACACATACACACAACAAAAAATGATCAACCTTAAAACTATTTTTAAAAATTGAGGAAAGAGACAACTAAACAAACTAAAAATGCAAAAGTAGAAAGAAAACAAGTTCGGTTAATTTCACTCGTTCTCTTACTCCTCTCTTTCTACTTTTCGCTTTCTGTTTCATCTTCCTCTTTATTCTGGTTGGTTTGCCATTCTGTTCTGCAGTGCTTATTTTGCTTTGAACCATCAACATCCTGCGAGCTAGGAGCAACTCCTTGTACTTCAAATATAGATTGGCATCCTTAATTGTTAATGATCCCTTATCACAAACAGCACTGCGGGTCCAGATAACACCAGCATGTTACACAAACATCAATATACTTAAAAGCAAATGCAGAAATAATTTATGATAAAGTCAATAGAAATACATCTCGCCATAGCTTGTTGTTTGCTATCTGAATGTGTGATAAGTTGTTTGAAGCTCCAAAATAGTTTTCTTCCAATACTTAATCTTTAACCTGGATATGATTGGGCAATCCTTTGGATTGAAGTCATCTTCAAAAAGAGAATTTTCCAGCTGCTATTGATATAGCAGTCAACTCCCTGTATAGTAGGAGCAGAGGTGGGTTCCTACCAGTTCGCACCTATTCGGTAGAACCGGTTCGTCAAATCTACCGAACCGCTTAGAAGAGGTTCCACCAGTGGACCCGGAAAGCAGGCCACACCTACAGAAGAGGTTCCAAAAGTTTTTGAAACCCACCACTGGTCCTTGGATATGATTATTCTACACTATCATGCTCCTATTTATAAAACTCAGTGCCTCTGTGAAAGGTAAGGATGACTACTGCGTTTGTGGTGCAATCAGAACATTGGGTGTGTGAAGTTGTTTTAACGCAAACCAAAGTTGCCTTTTAACAAACAAGTTTACATCATATTTTTATGCATGCCAGTGCTGTGTGTGGGGTAATTTAAGGTGGTTTTGACAAGTGTCGTCGGCATCTTCATATCCCGTCACATGGGCGGCAAGCCACTCCCATCCGGTCACATGGGCGGCAAGCCACTCCCACAAAGGAGGCCACACGGTGTATACTACGTCTAAGTGTTATTGCTATTACCAGAACTCCTATAAATAACTGTTAGTAAAGTGTTTTAAACAAACAAAAATACCAGGGTGTCACCACATAATTCTGTTTGTAATAGCAATTTTTAGTGTTTAATTATGTAAAGGAAGAGGTCTATGCAGAGTGTTTGAAAGAGGTGCTTCACAACGCGTAGAAGGATTTGGAGCACCCTTTTCAGAACTGTTACAGCACTCACGGCTTTTGCAAGTCTTGCGAAGCTACTTCAAAAGTTAATCCTTGTTATCTCTGCATGTGTAGTGAAGTGAGACTTATACAATATGTAGCTGCTTTAGTGATTTGAAAAGTCTCAATTGCCTCTTGGGAACATTATACACCATCCTAGCTTAAAAAGGGATTAATCAACCAAGAATGCTTATGAAATTTCCATAAATTTGCAGTTTCTGAAGGAAGCAATAGGAGGGCATAGATGCATTAATTATTTGCCACAATTCCAATTTATTTTATTGTATTTTAGTTAACTCCACTTTTTTTCCCTTAGTGGTTATTAATATAATAAATATATACACACACTTGAATTCAATCATAGTGCTAGAAAGAATAGCAATCACTTGATGCCAAATAAATTCCTCCTATATATTGGAACCTTGTTTCAGTTTATGTGATATAAAATCTTGTTATCCCTGTAAAGCTGTGTTTCTCAACCTTGGCCACTTGAAGATGTCCGGACTTCAACTCCCAGAATTCCCCAGCCAGCATTCGCGAATGCTGGCTGGGGAATTCTGGGAGTTGAAGTCCGGACATCTTCAAGTGGCCAAGGTTGAGAAACACTGTTGTAAAGTATCACGAGGCTACACAGATGTTGTATAGCAGTGTCCCCTGTTGGTAGAAATTAATTCTGCATCTTTTATTTCTACAGCTGGGTGTGCTGTTTTTAATTAGCTATGTGATTTTTGTGTTAGTTAATTATGGTTTTCCCTTTTTTGGCTTTTTTTTTCTACACTACCCCAGAATCACATAGGCAGAATTGGGCAACGATATAAATAGATGCATGCATAAAGAAATGCATTTGTACATAAAGGTACCAATTTCTTTTAAAACTGCTTGCAGAAGGTATCAACTGGAGCTGCCCAGAATTTCTGATCACCTGATTTAGAAAGATGCTCTGAAGCTTGTGAGATGTGAATGGAATACCTGTCTGCAACTTATTACACAGCTCTGCTATAACCATTCATGTATAATCCGGGGAAAAAACAGGGTTGCTTTAAAGAGAGCAGGCTACATTCATTCCTGGATCTTTTTTTCAATTAAACTGAAGACTGAAGCAGCTCTAGAGGGTTTAGAGGTTTAGAGGTTTTATTTGCATTTGTAGGCCGCCCTTTTCCCTGAGGGGACTCAGGGCGGCTCACAGAAAACCAGGGAAAGGGGAATACAACATTGAGACAACAACACATAATAAAATAATGAGCAACATGCATACAACATTCGGGCGGGGTAGAAATCCTTATCCCCAGGCCTGACGGGCGAGCCAGTTCTTCAAGGCAGTGCGGAAGGCCTGGACGGTGGAGAGGGTACGAATCTCCACGGGGAGCTCGTTCCAAAGGGTCTAATATAAAATATATTGTATTGTACTATTGTAATAGTTCTGCACACAAGGAACCAGACCCTATGTTTTTTTTTGTTTAAAAATGCATTTTTGATAAATAGTTTAATAATAATAATTGGTACAAAAACAGCTAGCAAGTAAAGGATTGAATACAAGCATTCTGGAACTCACACTAGTTTCATAAAGAAACTAATGAAATACAGACAAAAAGGAAACTATCAGGTGGAAAGTCCAATTAAATTGATTTATTACTACCATGTTTCCCTGAAAATAAGATCGGGTCTTATTTAGTTTTGACCCCTGAAATATGGCCTTAGCCTTATTATTGGGGGGGGAGTATTGTTTTGGGGGTGCAGGAGGCAGCGAGCATGGTCACCCGCCACTTCGGGCCCCCGGTTCTGAATGGGCTGTGGCCTGGCACTGTGTTGCAGAATGGAGATTGGGGACCCCTGTCCTACATTACATTCTTCTTTAATAAAAAGTGTGGCAAAGTGCAACCGAAACTACTCAGCTAACTGTACTCAGAGCATCAGCACTAATGGCTCTACACCAGGGGCGTCAAACTCGCTGTGTCATGTTGCCATCACGTCACGTATCGTTACGTTTTTCCCTTGGCTGAGCTGGGGTGGGTGTGGCCTGTGTGCGACGCATCTGGTCTGTGGGCTGCCAGTTTGACCCCCTGCTCTACATCAAGGGGGGGGGACTTATTCTCATTAGTCATGCCTTCAAGTCAGGGGTGGGTTGCTAATCCCGTTCCAACCGGTTCGGTTGGAACGGGGCCGGCGGCGTCCTCATGCACGTGCGCAGTTCACGCATGTGTCTTAGTGCCTGCGCGATGCTCCAACTGCTTGCGGAGACTCGCACAGGTGCTGTATGTGCCATCCAGCTGCTTGCGGAGAATCGCGCAGGCGCTGTATGTGCCATGCACCTGCCTGGAAGTGCAGAAGCCTTCAAAGACCGGTAAGGAGCGCGGGCGGGCGGGTGGGCCCTTCGCCATTCCCGGAAGTTACTTACTTCCGGGTTCGCTGACCAACCGGTTCGCGGGGACCGCCGCGAACCGGTTGAAACCCACCCCTGCTTCAAGTCCATAGATACTAGGATCAGAAATAATGGGTAAACTTGTTCCTACCTAGGTTTTTCTTAAATATTTTTACTGTTTTCTTTTACAACTTGTTGGCAACAACAAAGAAGAAGAAATTAAGTGACTAATACATCTAAGTGACTAAGCATCTTTGCACAAGTATAAATCCAGAAGAATTTCCATCTGAGATCATCAGAATTAACTTTCCTCTTTCAAAACATACAATTTCATTGGGTTGTGAAATCCAGAAACACTGGTTTCTGTGTTTATTTCCTAGGTGTGGTAGTAGTTGATAAAGAAGGACAACTCCATCAATCATCTTCCCGAGGTGGGTTGGGCTGAGCTAGAGTGATTGGCCCCAAATCATCCAGCCAGCTTTCATGCCTAAAGTGGGATTAGAACTCACCATCTCCTGGTTTTTAACCTGGTGCCTTAGACCAAACTGACTAAACTTGCAAGGAAAGAAGGGATGGGGAATGTAAAATTTCTCAGATTCACCTGCAAGCTGGCATGCGGGAGAGGACTTGTCAAGGCATAGAACATAGGAGGCCACAGCTGTGGGGCGGGGCGCAGAAGCCAGATAATCCAAGACCAGGGATAGAAACCAGGAAGGTACCGGAAGCAGCTGGACCATAGATGGTGGCAGAAAGACCTCCCCATGACTCAAGTGCTGGATAAATGTGCAAGAAGATATTAAGGAGCCACATTGTTAGTATCAATAAAGCCTGTATAGAAATATATGTGGGAGGAAGAAGCAAATAGGGAAGCGTTTGTGCATTACAGATAATTATTTATTTAGCGACTGCCTCGTTTAGCAACTGTTGGGAATTGTGTTAGTGATGAAAAAGTAACATTGTGGCCAGTCCTCGCATTTATGACCTTTGTAGGCCTGTAAAGTAAAGCAAAATTGAAGGAAGATCATGAGTACAGTTGCAGTTTTCCTTAGCAACAGCTTTGCTTAAAAACCAAGTCCCTGGTGTTAATTATGCTCATTAAACATGGATTATCTGTATAAGGAAAGTAGTAAAAATGTAAATAATTTAGTTAAGCTCTAAGTATTAGGTTAAATTATTTACTCATTTACTTTGGTCAATATATACACATATGTATACAAAGTCTAGGGACACGGTGGCTCAGCGGCTAAGATGCTGAGCTTGTCGATCAGAAAGGTCGGCAGTTTGGTAGTTCGAATCCCTAGCGCAGCATAACGGAGTGAACTCCCGTTACATGTCCCAGCTTCTGCCAACCTAGCAGTTCGAAAGCACGTAAAAAATGCAAGTAGAAAAATAGGGGGCACATTTGGTGGGAAGGTAACAGCGTCCCGTGCGCTTTTGGTGTTTAGTCATGCCGGGCACATGAGCATGGAGACGTCTTTGGACAAAGCTGGCTTTTCAGCTTTGAAACAGAGATGAGCACTGCCCCATAGAGTCAGGAATGACTAGCACATATGTGCGAGGAGAACCTTCACCTATATAAAGTCTTGTAAATATTCTTTGCATTATGTTTGTGTAGGAATGAGCTCCACTGTTTTCACTTGTTAGCTCTGGGTTTATGCTCCTGTCCACTTCCACCCTCCAACGCAACATTGTGGGGAAATCCTAGGACCTGGATATCTCCGTGACCGCCTCCTGCAACATACCTCCCAGCGTCCAATAAGATCGCAAAGGGCGGGCATTCTCCGGGTACCGTCGGCCACACAATGCCATCTGGCGGCTCCTCGGGGGAGAGCCTTCTCTGTTGCTGCCCCGGCCCTTTGGAACGATCTACCCCCTGAGATCCGGACTCTCCCCACTCTCTCGGCCTCCCGTAAATCCGTTAAGACCTGGCTGTTCCGGCAGGCCTGGGGCTGTTGATCTTGACTGAACTTCAGCCCCATTATAACTGAGTGCATGTTGTGTCTTTCTGTTTTTAAGTCGTTCTGTCTTGTGTTTTAATCTTTTTTTAATATTTTTTAAATTGCTTTTATGTAAGCCGCCCGGAGTCCTCCGGGATTGGTCGGCATACAAATCTATTAAAATTACAAAAATTACAATTACGAATTACAAAAACAATATTTATCAGTGGAATGCTAATTCCCACCCCCATCATTTGCTTGGGATGATGACATTTTAAAATAGTTTTCCAGAGATATTCTACTCATCCATCTCTCCAGATGCTCTTTGCAACCAGCAATTCTACTCATGCACCTCCTGGCTGTTCTTGAAGCCCATTTAACAAATTCAGTCTGGACTGTAGTGGTTTGGAAATGGGGTTGGATTGGTGCTCCATTCATGCGACAACCACCACAGGCTCCAATTCCTCTTTCCTACCTTGCAAGCATCTCTAGGTGGTTCCCTTAATGGGCAACTGTACCAATGTCTGTCCTTTAGAGACATCCTCATTAGTTCCCATCCTTGGTTTTCAGACATGTGGTGGATTCCCGTGGCACGACAAAACCGCGCTCGACTAAAGCGCGCCCGATTAAACCGCGTTGCTGATGTCATCAACAGGGCGACAACAGTGAGTGCGGAGAGAAGAAGGGCGCTTTAAATAGCCCTTTGAAAGCAAGCCGATTCAAGTTAAGGAAAAGGTTAGGTTAGGGTTAGGTTTAGGGTTAGGTTTAGGGTTAGGTTTAGGGTTAGGGTTAGGTTAAGGGTTAGGGTTAGGTTTAGGGTTAGGTTTAGGGTTAGGTTTAGGGTTAGGTTTAGGGTTAGGTTTAGGGGGGTTAGGTTTAGGGGTTAATTTTAGGTTTAGCGTTTACAGCGTGCTTCTGTCTCCGCGCTGTTGTCGCCCTGTTAATGACGTCAGCTACGCGGTTTCGTTGAGCGCCCTTTAGTCGAACGCGGTTTTGTGATGGAACCTTGGATTCCTCCACATCCCCTTCCCACTGTCCTGTTTTGGGTTTCAAGTTCACATACACTCAGTTGCTAGGTGAAAATAACATGTTACTCAAGGCTGAGTAGATAACAGCAAACAACAAAAGGAATGTAAATCAAAATGGAATCTGTAAGGAAGACATTTGCTTGGTTAGTTTTGTTTTCAATAGGAATGCGCAGCAAAGATGTCAAATTCAGTCCCAGGTTCAGAGAGTCAAGACCGGTCTGTCAGCCAATCCAAAAGCCAGTTTTCAGGAATCACAAACAATCCCAGGAACACACCAGGCAAGAGATCAGGCAGGTGCCTGAGTCTAGCGGAAAAGCATGGGTCAGGGTTGCCTCTTAAATTAGACTGCACCTGGCTGTCTTTAATTTAAAAATAAATACTCCCTTGCTTGGCAAGGACCCACATTGAAGGGTTTTTGCTCTGTCCTCCGCTGTACTAGCAAAGTGCAAGGAGGCCATACAGTATGTCATCAAAATATGACTGTTCCAGCTGCTCTGATGGTGCCTGTGCTTGATCAGCCTCAAGTGATCCTTGGTTTGGTGTTTTCCGACATTTCAGTAGTTCAGCAGGAGCAGCTTCTTCAAAATCAGAATCCTGGGCCATGATACCCACATTTTCTTCTGTGATACTAACATAGATCTTCTTTCCCTCCTTATTATAATTTTTTAAAAAAATTTTTTTCAGTTCAAAAGTTTTATTTCTTTTAAAACAAACATTTCATCATTCCTCAATCAGTAAGACATCGAAATACAATTTTTGTGTGTCCAAATAGTTCTTGTCTAGTCTAATGTATACCCCTCCCTCCCTCCCCCCTCTCCCCCAACCCCCCTCCACCTTCCCCCCCCCCCCCCCCCGACTTCCCAGAACCCATACACGGTATGGATTTCTAACAAACACAGTCTAAAATCTATTGAGAAAAAAGAAATAAAGAAATTAATGACATTCTACATTGACCTTAGCTTCTTCTTGCTGAACTAACTTTAAACAGTTTAAATCATTTCTGATCTTAAGCATAGGCTAACTGGAATTTCTTGGTCCCGTATTTGTTTTGTATATAGTCAATCCATTTTTTCCAGTCTCGTTTATATCTCTCATTTGAGTGATCTTTAAGATATGCCGATATTTTAGCCATCTCGGCTAAGTTTGTAACTTTCAATGTCCATTCTTGAGTTGTAGGCAAGTCTTCCTTCTTCCAGTATTGCGCCACCAACAGTCTTGCTGCCGTTATTAGGTTCAGAATCAAGTTAGTCTCTACCTAACTATTTTTTTTTTGGATGTTATAATGATTAAAGCAAAGGGAACCCATTGTTCCTTCATTCCACTAAAAGCCAGAGACGGCTTGTTACAAGCAACGAAGAACTGACGGTTAAGATTCATAGAAGCAATACAGTAGCATTCCTGGAAGCTTTGAAGCTCATTCCAAAATGCGTTGCAAGTTAAAATTAATCTAAAAGAAGGGGAGGAAGAAAATGAGCAATTACAATACACAAAATTGGGAAGGAGTGTGTAGTTCACATGCTAGTTAACCCAAAGGATACCCACAAGGGTGGAATGGAAATGTGCTGGCAAGGGTAGAGTGACCTCTGTGGCAAGGAGGGTTTACTGAACTCCCTGGTCTTTATGGACCATCAAGGGAAGAAGAAGAAGAAGCAAGCATGAATGACTCTGCAGCTAGAGTTGGGGGTGGAGTTAAGAGAGTGGGTAGCTTGGAGAGGAGGAATAGACAGAGACCACTCACCACTGGAAGTGATTGACGTCTTCTCCACAGCTGCTCCCTTTTCTTCTCAGCTCTACACACACGCATATCAGGGACAACCTCCCTTGTTCCTCCTCACTGCTCCCTGACTCAAATACACCTGGTGGCCCACAGGCCTCTCTAGTCCCTGCTCTGACTCCAAACACCCTCCGGAGTCTTCTTCATCCTCCAGAGCAGTCCCATAATGGTCCTCACTGTCAGAATCCACCAACAGCTCAGCCGGCCGCTGCTGGGCCACAATACCACCTTTGGTGGGAAGGTAACAGCATTCCATGCGCCTTCAGCATTTAATCATGCCGGCCACATGACCATGGAGACGTCTTCGGACAGCGCTGGCTTTTCGGCTTTGAAACGGAGCTGAGCACCGCCCCCTAGAGTTGGGAACGACTAGCACATATGTGCGAGGGGAACCTTTACCTTTACCTTTAGAGGGCACACTCTGGGCACACCTCCCTGGGCACACTCTGCTTCTTCGCTGCTCAAGTTTATTTTAACTGAATTTGAAGATCCCTGTTTATAGTTTTAATGTTTTACAGTGTGTTTTAATTGTATGTCTGTATGCTGCTTAGAGCCACCTCTGGTAAGATGGGTGGCTGTTGTGGCCAAGCAGGAGCCGTTGGAGCTGCCACCAGACTCCGACAGTGAGGGGCCTTATGAGTCGGCTTTGGAGGATGTGGAGGACCCTGGACAGGGTTCCGACTCCGAGCAGGGTGTAGAGAGGCTGGTTGGCCGCCAGGAGGCGGCTGAGCCTTGGACCAGTGGGGAGGAGACAAGGGAGTGTGTTCCTGACATCAGCAGTGGGGAGGAGCCAAGGGATTTGTTCCTGGATGCCCGGCACCAGAGCTAATAGGCATAAGGAACAGTTGCACAGTTACAGGAGGTAATTGCACTCAGATGGTGGTCATTAGGCTCCTCTCCAGACTATAAAAGGACTGCTTGTGCACACGCCCCTTTTGCAGAAGTCAACGCATTAACTAATGTTGGAGAACAGTATTGTGAGCTTGGCAGGCTGGATTGCTGCTAAGGTTTATCTGTGCCGGTTTGCTGCCAAGGACCTGTCTGTCTATTAATAAATTCCGTAAAGTATCTTTGGCTTGGAGTGCTTTGGTGTGGAACAAGGGGGGTCAGAACAGGTGGCATATAAGGTTAATCAATCACACAATCACTCAATCATCCTCCATAAGAGATCTGATAGACCCTCACCCTCCTTGTCCTCCAGAAGGCTTTGAAAAACTAACCTTTCCCACATGTTTTGGATAACGATGGAGTCCAACAAGATAGTATGTTGATTGGTGGAAAGTCTTGTCCTGCCAAGAGTTTGTATTGTGATTGCACATTTTTCTGTTTTAATTATCTCGTGAGCTACCTAGAGTGAAGGGAGCAAGAAAGGAGTCTCTTTGGGTAATGTAGGAGATGACCAGGCTGAGCCTGAGGGACCTAGAGATGGTATTCAGCAGGTTCTGACCAGTTCTGGAGAACCAGTAGTGGAAATTTTGAGTAGTTCAGAGAACCGGTAAATGCCACCTCTGACTGGCCCCACCCTCATCTATTCTCTGCCTCCCAAGTCCCAGCAGATCAGGAGGAAATGGGGATTTTACAGTAGCCTTCCCTTGCCATGCCCACCAAGCCATGCCCACAAAACCAGTAGTAAAAAATTTGAATCCCACCACTGGAGGGACCAAACAGATCATAAGTCAATAGTCCCGGTGCACCCACAAGAGATTGAAGTCCAGCTCATCTTGAATGCCTTCCTTATTTCCCACTCATTTCCCTTGATCACTACTTGGTCAGATTCTTGTAGAGAGCGTAAGTTTGCAATAAATAGTTATACTATACTATATAGAGCCGAGGTGGCGCAGTGGTTAAATGCAGCACTACAGGCTACTTCAGTTGACTGCAGTTCTGCAGTTCGACTGTTCAAATCTCACCGGCTCAAAGGTGACTCAGCCTTCCATCCTTCCGAGGTGGGTGAAATGAGGACCCAGGATTGTTGTTGGGGGCGATATGCTGACTCTGTAAACCGCTTAGAGAGGGCTGAAAGCCCTATGAAGCGGTATATAAGTCCAACTGCTATTGCTATTGCTATTGCAAAGGCTTGGAGTTGGGGAGGAATCTATCTACTACTACCAGTGGTTTATTAGATTCTACTACACAACTTTGTCTGTTTATAACCTTCAGTTGGATGCAACAGTACATCCACAGGGCAATATTTTTGAATCAACATATTTCAAGTGAGCTAACTTGAATCCAAATACAGGACTCATCACTCCAGTGGGATTGAGACGAGGTGGCGCAGTGGTTAGGGTGCAGCACTGCAGGCCACTTCAGCTGACTGATATCTGCAGTTCAGCGGTTCTAATCTCACCGGCTCAAGGTTTGACTCAGCCTTCCATCCTTCCGAGGTGGGTGAAATGAGGACCCAGATTGTGGGGGGCGATAGGCTGACTCTGTAAACCGCTTAGAGAGGGCTGAAAGCCCTATGAAGCAGTATATAAGTCTAACTGCTATTGCTATTGCTATACTCATTTGAACTGCCTGAATCTCCTGATTTCCCTGGTGCTTAACAGATAACATTTTCAGCAACAAGGGGAGCTCTGAATTGTTAGATGGAGCCTGTACAGTTGCTGGGAATGCTCTCTAGATACTGGATCTAGACGATAGTAGCCAATGAGAGAATACATTCCAAACCTGTCATGTTTGAATGGAATATAAAGTGGTGTTTCCTTTTTTTAAAGGATGTTTCTAACTTGTACTGTGGGAGACAAATCCTTTTCTTATGCATAAATAAGAGATATGAATCTTCCTTTCCAGTTTGGATCCTGTTTAGCAGAGTGGGCTATGAACTTTGGCATGATTTATAAGGGTTATTCTTACAATGTGGGCAGCTATCAGTCGAAGAATGAACTGAAACACGAGTTCAGAGAACAGATCAAAAGCACCATGGTGCAAGATGTACTTTGGGCACAGAAAGTATTGGCTCTCAAGGGACATCATTCTCATTGGATTTTTTTTTTATATTCTTGAAGGTGTGAGAAGTTATCACCCAGCCCTCTCCCAGAAAAATGAAATATCCTAGGAAATATTGAAAAGGCAGAATATTTCTCTGGATATGAAAAGAAAGAAACATGTTTTAAAAGACAGATTAGTTGCCTGTAGCTTCCTGCCCATCCCCTCTGTTAATGGGCCATTAAGAAGGCCAAGCTAGTCCCTTTTACATAATAAAGACTTCTCCACTGCAGCCCCAGTGGGGGGTGGGAGTAAAAGCATGAGGCCCTTTACTCAACTGACCACATGGCATCTGAGAACTCAACTAAACCTGGATTCAAAACACAGCCTAGAGAGTTGTCCCTGCATGGCCCCATGGGAGTCTGACAACCAATCAGAATACATTTCTTACACAGGAACAGGAAACAGAGAGGTGGGACTAAACATGGTATAAAAAGCCTAGCAAGCCCCTCCCTCAGCCCTTCTCTTCTTCTCCACCAACATTGAAGCATGTGATCCCCTTTTCTGTTCAGGGCTCAAGCCATGTGGTCCTGTCCAACAATAAACCATCTTTCCAAGCAGCCTCCATGTCTCCAGTGTCTTTTTCCCCACTTGGAGCTGAACCCAGAAGGACATTTTCTTTCATCAAAGGAATCAAAATTTGTGGGAAAATCAGTGTGCCTATTTGAAGAGTGAGGATCAGACTTTATTCTGCGCTCAGGCCCCTAAATGGGGATTTTCCCCCACGGTTGAGTTTAAATGCTAATCACCTGTCCCTGAGTTATAGAAAGCAATAATGTCTTAACATTTGCTCATCCTGGTGCCTCAATGGTGGGATTCAGCCAGTTCGCACCTATTCGGGAGAACCGGTTGTTAACTTTCTAAGCAGTTCGGAGAACCGGTTGTTGGAAGAAATTTTATTTTGTTTTTTTTCCACTTTATAAGGCTAATCCTGTAAGGAAGGCAGGAAGGAAACATTCTGGTGTTGTTTCTAGACCAATTTTTATTGCCCTGCTTACAGAAAGTGCCTCTCCGGTTAACCCTTATTACATTCTAACAGCTAAGACGAAGCGCCCATCGACGTGAGTGACGTTGAGTTGGCCACGCCCACCCAGTCACATGACCACTGATCCCTGCCTACCCAGCTGGTCATTAGGGCAGAGAACCCGGTTGTTAAATTATTTGAATCCCACCACTGTGGTGCCTTATTCTCCACCTTTTGCCTCTGGTTTGGTCTTTGGTGATATTCTGATTTTATGCAAAGCATGTTAAGCAAGCCCATTTTCAAGCCTTGCGATTTTGTTGTACTTTGACTTTTGGAAGGTCACCAGCTGGAAGAAAATCATTTGTCATGTGAGGATGAAGTGGAGAACTTTTTTTGCCAGTGGTGTGACTTCCTTGCGTTGCTGAGCGGAAGCAAATTAGGAGATGGCGGATCGAGTCCTCAACCCCGCAAGCTTTCTGTGGCTTCAGCAAGTGTTGGGAAACTGGTGACTTTTCACAGGTGTCTTGTCCCATTTTTCCACTTTCACGTGCCAGAGATTTCTGGCTTATTGTCCTTTCAAAATTCTGCCCCTTGGATGTTCTCAGGAGGACATGATACTTTTATAACCTGGCATCACTGGCTGTTCAGTGGGCTTTTAGAAGTTTATATTTTAAGTAGGCTTTGTTCTCCTGCTTTCAAGAAGGGATGGTTCTTTTAAACACTGGCACCACTACAGTGTTTGTGTTTGTGTGGTGTGGTGTGAAGAAAAATAATGATGGTAGAAGAAATCACCTGGAGCCTAGATGGGACAGGGCATGCCTTAATCTACGTGGGGCTACCCTTGAAAAGCATTCGGAGACTGCAGTTAGTCCAGAATGCGGCCGCATGAGCGATATTGGATGCACCGAGGTACCCCCACATGACACCTGTCTCCGTGAGCTGCACTGGCTACCAATTGGTCTCCGGACACAATTCAAGGTGTTGGTTATTACCTTTAAAGCCCTACATGGCTTAGGGCCAGCGTACCTTCGAGACCGCCTACTGCCCATACCTCCCAGTGGCCAGTAAGATCACACAGATTGGGCCTCCTTCGGATGCCGTTAGCCACACAGTGTCGGCTGGGGCCCCCCGGAGGAGAGCCTTCTCTGTGGCTGCTCCGACTCTTTGGAATCAGCTACCCCCAGAGATCCGGACTATATCCACTCTGATGGCCTTCAGGATAAAAAAAAATTGGCTGTTCAGGCAGGCCTGGGGCTGTTGACCTCATCCGGATTGGGCGGCATATATATTAAATAAATAAATAAATAAATAAATAAATAAATAATAAATAAATAAATAAATAAAAATAAATAAATAAATAAAATAAATAAATAAATAAATAAATAAATAAATAAATAAATAAATAAATAAATAAATCAGCCTGAAATACTGAATAGAACCAACCTGGTCCTGCTTCTATTATAACTAGATGCACCTTGAAAGCATAGGCAGTTAGGATTGTCAGAGTTAGCACATGCTGAATTTTCCATTGGTTACCACTGACTTAAAGTAAAGGTAAAGGTTCCCCTCACACATATGTGCTAGTCATTTCCGGCTCTAGGGGGCAGTGCTCATCTCCGTTTCAAAGCCGAAGAGCCAGCGCTGTCCGAAGACGTCTCCGTGGTCATGTGGCCGGCATGACTAAGGTGACCAGATTTTCAGATTGGAAAAGAGGGACACCCTTGACCGGGGGGGGGGGGGGGCTTGATTAAAAAAAAATTTTTTTGTCAAAAGGTCACCCCAGGACACTGAAACCAGCATAAATACGAATCTGTTGCCAAACGAAATTTTGATCACGTGACCATGAGGATGCTGCAACGGTCGCTAAGTGTGAAAAATGGTCGCAACGGTCGCTAAGTGTGAAAAATGGTCATCAGTCACTTTTTTCAATGCCATTGTAACTTTGGTCACTAAATGTTTTCCCCCTCCTCGAGACTCCTCACTTAGCGACCATCAGAAATACGAATCTGTTGCCAAACATCAACATTTTGATCGCGTAACCATGAGGATGCCACAACGGTCGCTAAGTGTGAAAATGGTCGCTAAGTGTGAAAAATGGTCATCAGTCACTTTTTTCAATGCCATTGTATCTTCCTGATTATTAAAAGTGCAAATTCACTCAGTGTCAATCATGACTCCTGAGTCCATTTCAAAGTATTGTGCATAGAAATTTTTAAAATGGCTTGTTTCAATTTATTTGGATAGAATCTTTTTTTAAATAGTCTAAGACAATTTAAAAAAGAATCAACACAGAATACCACTATTTTAAAAAATCATATGCACAATAAATAAATATTATTTTAAAATACATTGAGCCTATACTCCTTACAGTAAATGACTCATCTGGAAACAAGCCAATAGCAGTTTTGTGCTTTAAATTACAGATTTTCCAAAATCAGCTTAAAGTCCAAATATTTAAAGACCACCCCCCTCAAAGCTATCTTACCAGAGCTTTAAATATCTTCTGGGGAGGCCCTGCTAGTAATCCCATTCATGACAAAGGTAGGGCTTTCTCAGGAGGAAGGTCTCAGCTGGTGCCCATCCTTTGGAAACCTCCTCCAGAGCAGGGAGCCCTAACCTGCTGTCCATTCAGGAAGGCTGTACAAATTATTCTGTCTTCTAGAATCTAGAGCCATTGGGATTTAATATGGTTTTATCACTGGATTTTCTTTTTATTGTTTTTGTGGAATTGTTACAATGATTTTATAATAATATAATTTTATTTGGCATTTTTGTTGCTGTAAACTGCTGAAAGCCCCTGATAGAATACAAATTATTTAATAATAAATTAGGAAATGTGTAGCTGTTTTCTACACATTGGTTTGTTTGAACAGCTGAAATCAAGCCTGTTCACCCAAGGCAATTCTAGAGTAACATGTGCTTCAGGACAACCTCCCTCTTAGACTGCTTTTTAAAAATGAATTATGCCTTGCTTTTCTATATTATCTTCACTGACACTGTTAGTTTTATTGTTTTCTTGAAGAGATATTTTATTATTCTTTTGTAAATCCTTTTGGATTTTTTCATGAAGAATTCCAGTATAAAAATAAAAAAAACAACACATAGAGTAAGCTATCTTTTCAAATACACTTGCAGTGGCAACCTATTACATATTACCTGGCAAAAGAATCAGTGTTTCTTAAAATCTCTCCTTGGAGTCCAGAGGGTCAGACCCAATCAAGGGTACTCAAAATTCAAATTTGCCAGCCTATGTTGAAATCCCATCAAACAATTGTGAGAATCCACAGTAGCAGTGAATACTTAGATTTCAATATTTAATGCAATACATATTGATAAATATAACCCATACAAACAAATACCATTTTGGGATCCTGAGAGAAATTTTTAAAACAAAGACAGTAATATAGATTCAGGCGGCTAACACATACAACTGTAATGTTTTGAACATATTTTTCTCTCTACACTATACAGCCTTCTGATGCATGAAATGAAACTCTTACTCTTAACTCTATAGGCACACAATCTTTCCAGTAGTTCACATACTAGTTGGTAACATCTTAATTTGAGGCTTGATTGGAACATTATACAGTTATTGAAAGACAGTAAAATGGACATCAACAATCTCACACCCTGCTCAAAGTTGTGACAGCAAGTTTAAATTTTGACCTTAACTATCAAGAAAAAAAACAATTTTAAAACTGGCATGTCAGTGACTTCTTGAAAGTCAGGATGCCTGGTCAAGATTAAATTGCAGGTAGATTTCTTATCACTTTCTAAAAAGAGAAAAATTCAGAACATAACAAATAAAAGGTTGTGAATTTCACAGATGAGACAGAAAACCACAAATGGGCAAATATGACCTACAAAGGCATGAATCTCCCATATTATGGGAATCCCATAAACCCTGCAGATGTTCATAATGAAATTATATTTAACTATTTGGGACAGAAAGACAACACAGACTATTTTTTTAAAAAATTCACCAATATCACACCATAAGATTCTTTATCTTTTCTTTGCAACAATTCCTAATGGCACAAGAAATCTCCATCAATATCTATCCCCAAGAAGAAAACTCTTCTTTAACAGCAAAATAATGTAGAAAAATTACAAACAATAACTCTTTTCAGCTTTATGCACCACCCCAGTAAACACAAATGTTTGATCAGAAAAAATATGTCCAAGATAGGAGCAATAAGCTATACACCATGATTTAGGAGTTTGATTTTTTTCAAAAATAAATGCTAAAATACTAAACTGTATATATATGCACATTTAGGTAAATAGTGTTCTGTATACCCTCTCGGAGGCGGCGATGGATCCCAATCACGAACGGACGCCGCCAGCAGATAACTTCCACGCGATTCAGGGGCTTTTGCCAGGCGGCGGGACCCCCGAAAGCGAGAGAAAATTGTCTGCGGGCAGCTGGCAGCGCCCCAACCTCTCCTCCTGCCGCGCGGATCCATTTTGATTCACGAACGGATTCTGCGGCGGTTCAGGGGCTTATGCCGGGCGGCGGGACCCCCGGAAGTGAGAGAGGAAGTTCCGGAAGCGAGAGGCTGCCCCGGCGATCGATCCCAATCACGAACGGACGCCGCCCGCAGATAACTTTCCATAACTTTCCGGGCGGCGGGACCCCCGCACGACGTTCTGTGCGGGCGGCAGCCGCTGCGCCCATGCTCTCGGAGGCGGCGATCCCATTCACGAAGAGGCAGCTCCTTGTGGGCGCAGCGCCTGCCGCCCGCACAGAGTGAATTTAATTGGGATCGCCTGCGGCCGCGAGGACCCCTGCACAAATGGACTCCTCGCGGCCGCAGGCGATCCCAATTCACTCAGCCGGGGCGGGCAATTTCTGCACGAACGGACTACTCCTCGCGGCCGCAGGAGGAGAGGGAGGAGGAGGGGGCAGCCGAGCCGCCCGCACAGAGTGAATTCAATTGGGATCGCCTGCGGCCGCGAGGACTCCTCACGGCCGCAGGCGATCCCAATTCACTCAGCCGGGGCGGGCAATTTCTGCACGAACAGACTACTCCTCGCGGCCGCAGGAGGACAGGGAGGAGAAGGGGGCAGCCACCCGCACGCGGTTCAGGGGCTTCTGCCGGGTGGCGGGAGCCCCTGAACCGGCCGCGGGCGGCTGCATCTGCCCCCCCCTCTCCTCCTGCCGCGGCGAGCGGAAAATTCGATTAGAATTAGATTACTCACCAGTCAGCGCAGCTGCAACCTCTTTCGTCTTTTGTAGAAAGGAAATGGAAACTCGCGCAAGCGTGCTGAAAATTTCCCATCCCAGCCAGCTCACTGATTGGCTGGAGTCCAGGCCAATCCAATCAGTGAGCGGCAGGCTGGGCTGGCTTAAATTTGTAGGTAGTAGGTAAAAGGCTAAAAGCACGCTTTTTTTGGTGCTCGCAGCTCCCGCCCATCAGCTGCTAGCTTGCTGGGCTGGCTCATCTGGTAGGATAGAGAACAGAATGATGAGCCAGCCCAGCAAGCTAGCAGCTGATGGGCGGGAGCTGCGAGCGCCAAAAAAGCGTGCCTTTTAAAAAGGCGGGCGGGACGCGGGAAAATGCATTGGAAAGCGGGTGTGTCCCGCCAAAAGCGGGACGTCTGGTCACCTTATTCATGACCCTCGTCCAAGTCTGGTAGGTTTCATCCGCTGAGTCTGCCAGAATCTGTCTTCAGGAGAGACAAGTCCCTATTTCAACGAAGGTCAATGACCCAGCGGCTACTCTCAACCTGGTTTAGCCAGCCTGTCGAAGCTGTTGCCCGGGGTGTGGCCGCTGCGCATGCTACAGCTACTAGGAGCCACAGGTGAGAGCTGAGTGACAGGTGGGGACCAAAGGTGGAAGAGCTGCCCTAAAAGGACACGACATGCCCCTACACCAGAGGTGCTACCCCTCCCTGAACACCCCATACACCCCTTAATTATCAGCCAACAGCCACGCCTAGCCTTAAAGTGGGCCGTAGAACTGTTTTCTGGTTCTAATAACCATGCCGTGGCCAAAATTACGCCAGGCAAGAAATCTCTAAAATCTACTCACAGTCATCAGCCACGCCTAGCCTTAAAATGGGCCGTTGATCTGTTTTCTGGTTCTAAGAACCATGCCATGGCCAAAATTACACCAGGCAAGTAAACTATAAAATCTACTAACAGTCAACAGCCACGCCTAGCCTTAAAGTGGGCCATTGAACTGTTTTCTGGTTCTAAGAACCATGCCATGGCCAAAGTTACGCCAGGCAAGAAATCTCTAAAATCTACTAACAGTCAAAAGCCACGCCTAGCCTTAAAATGGGCCATTGAGCTGTTTTCTGGTTCTAAGAACCATGCCATGGCCAAAATTACGCCAGGCAAGAAATCTCTAAAATCTACTAACAGTCAACAGCCACGCCTAGCCTTAAAATGGGCCATTGAGCTGTTTTCTGGTTCTAAGAACCATGCCATGGCCAAAATTACGCCAGGCAAGAAATCTCTAAAATCTACTAACAGTCAACAGCCACGCCTAGCCTTAAAATGGGCCATTGATCTGTTTTCTGGTTCTAAGAACCATGCCATGGCCAAAATTACGCCAGGCAAGAAATCTCTAAAATCTACTAACAGTCAACAGCCACGCCTAGCCTTAAAATGGGCCATTGAGCTGTTTTCTGGTTCTAAGAACCATGCCATGGCCAAAATTACGCCAGGCAAGAAATCTCTAAAATCTACTAACAGTCAACAGCCACGCCTAGCCTTAAAATGGGCCATTGAGCTGTTTTCTGGTTCTAAGAACCATGCCATGGCCAAAATTACGCCAGGCAAGAAATCTCTAAAATCTACTAACAGTCAACAGCCACGCCTAGCCTTAAAATGGGCCATTGATCTGTTTTCTGGTTCTAAGAACCATGCCATGGCCAAAGTTACACCAGGCAAGAAATCTCTAAAATCTACTCACAGCCAACAGCCGTGCCTAGCCTTAGAATGGGCCATTGAGCTGTTTTCTGGTTCTAAGAACCATGGATAACATTAAACCTAGGATGAAAAGTAGAAAGATATATGCGATAAGACCAACTAGCAATCCAAATAACTCATGAAATCTCCCTAGTTTCACCAGATATTGACAGAATTAACCAGAGTTTCAGTCTGGAGACTCCCAGCATGCCAAGACATTAGGAAAATTCTAAAAGTCCAGCAACTCTTTCAAATTAGCCATCACGCAACACTGTCTATAGTCTTTCCACAAGAGACAATCAACAAGTCCAAAAGCAAACAAATTGATCCAAGATTCACAGATCAACATGCAGTAAATAAATAGCTCAACCAAAGAACCTCCAAGACTACTTCCACCAACACTGAAACAATAAGCCACTAAAATGCAAGTGGAGAGCAAATTCTTTCCCTCCTAGCACTTCACTTGTCCTTCAATGAAACATCTGCAAGAAGACCAAGCTGAGAGAGCACCAGAGACAACTCATTTCAAACCTCAGCCACAAATCCTGTCCTGCATTGCATACGGCATCGCATTAAAATGCACCACCAGGTTTACTTTCAGCGCTAAGAAGTCTGGCTGGTACTGGCGTTCTTCCTAAGGGAGTGAAGGGGGTCCGAAAGGATTCCCTTCCAGTCGGAGTACTGGGGGGTCCTCAGGGTCTGGAGGAGGCAATGCAGCTGAGCGCTCTTGACTCCTCCAGGCTGATTCGCCCTCACTGCTCGCTCAGGGACTGGGAAGGGTCACCCAGTGGGACCCCCGGAAGGCCATTCAGTGTGAGTCTCCAGTGTGTGTGTGCAGGGGGGGGGGTTGAATGAGACAGGCAGAGGCCCACTACCAGGCTCATTCAGTCTGGACGCCGGACGCTGGAAACTCAGGGACTGAATGGCCTCCAGGGGGTCAGGGCAGGGGGTCAGTTAGAAATCTAAGTTTTAGAGACATTTATCGCATTATTCATAGGTGGTTTTTGCCATAACAAATCTCATGTTGCCAATAGTACCTGCCAGGCTTCTTGGCTAAATGCAGCACTGGATAATTCATGAAACCAATGTCCTACCTTTGACGTCTTCAGTTTTGACTGATTTTACTCAGTGAGTGTCTCTGAAATAAATAAAAACTCAACATCACCAAATGTCCTCCTGGTACTCAAAGACTAGAAAAGTAATTCAACAATTTCACAAAGGAGCTTTTATCCCATCAGTGAAAAAGCAAGATACAAAGAATAGGAATGTTGGGCCCTTGAGAATAAATCTCAGAGCAGATTTTTCTCCTGTTCCCAAAGACATGGCAATTTTAGTTAACTTTTGCCTTTAGTTCATTGAAGATGCTAGTCCCCCACATTTTTTGCTTTTTTTTTTTTTACTCCTAAGCATAGTTTTACTCCCAAAAAAAAACATTTAAGAATCAAAACTACCAACAGTGCTATCCTTACTACCCTAAAATAAGTGTATTCATTAGCACCCCACCTCACACAACTTCTAAGTCTCCACTAGAATTACCTTAGGATGCGAGAGGCCGCCCGTCCTGTCAAGGAATGAAGTCTTCAGCTGCGAAAGCGCAGATGGGAGAGGGGCTCCCCCCACTCTCCTGCGCACTTGCAGCGGCGTCTCTTTCGAAGGCACAAGAGACGCAGCATCTCTGGAGAGTCTTGGTCACCCAGGTCAGGGTTGTGTCCCATGCCATGGCCAAAGTTACGCCAGGCTAGTAAACTCTAAAAGCTACTCACAGCCAACAGCCATGCCTAGCCTTAAAATGGGCCGTTGAGCTGTTTTCTGGTTCTAAGAACCATGCCATGGCCAAAATTAAGCCAGGCAAGTAAACTATAAAATCTACTCACAGCCAACAGCCACGCCTAGCCTTAAAATGGGCCGTTGAGCTGTTTTCTGGTTCTAAGAACCATGCCATGGCCAAAATTACGTCAGGCAAGTAAACTATAAAATCTACTCACAGCCAACAGCCATGCCTAGCCTTAAAATGGGCCGTTGAGCTGTTTTCTGGTTCTAAGAACCATGCCATGGCCAAAATTAAGCCAGGCAAGTAAACTATGAAATCTACTCACAGCCAACAGCCACGCCTAGCCTTAAAATGGGCCGTTGAGCTGTTTTCTGGTTCTAAGAACCATGCCATGGCCAAAATTACGTCAGGCAAGTAAACTATAAAATCTACTCACAGCCAACAGCCACGCCTAGCCTTAAAATGGGCCGTTGAGCTGTTTTCTGGTTCTAAGAACCATGCCATGGCCAAAATTAAGCCAGGCAAGTAAATGATAAAATCTACTCACAGCCAACAGCCACGCCTAGCCTTAAAATGGGCCGTTGAGCTGTTTTCTGGTTCCAAGAACCATGCCATGGCCAAAATTACGTCAGGCAAGTAAACTATAAAATCTACTAATAGTCAACAGCCACGCCTAGCCTTAAAATGGGCCATTGATCTGTTTTCTGGTTCTAAGAACCATGCCATGGCCAAAATTACGCCAGGCAAGAAATCTCTAAAATCTACTAACAGTCAAAAGCCACGCCTAGCCTTAAAATGGGCCATTGAGCTGTTTTCTGGTTCTAAGAACCATGCCATGGCCAAAATTACGCCAGGCAAGAAATCTCTAAAATCTACTAACAGTCAACAGCCACGCCTAGCCTTAAAATGGGCCGTTGAGCTGTTTTCTCGTTCTAAGAACCATGCCATGGCCAAAATTAAGCCAGGCAAGTAAACTATAAAATCTACTCACAGCCAACAGCCATGCCTAGCCTTAAAATGGGCCGTTGAGCTGTTTTCTGGTTCTAAGAACCATGCCATGGCCAAAATTTAGCCAGGCAAGTAAACTATAAAATCTACTCACAGCCAACAGCCACGCCTAGCCTTAAAATGGGCCGTTGAGCTGTTTTCTGGTTCCAAGAACCATGGCATGGCCAAAATTACATCAGGCAAGTAAACTATAAAATCTACTCACAGCCAACAGCCACGCCTAGCCTTAAAATGGGCCGTTGAGCTGTTTTCTGGTTCTAAGAACCATGCCATGGCCAAAATTAAGCCAGGCAAGTAAATGATAAAATCTACTCACAGCCAACAGCCACGCCTAGCCTTAAAATGGGCCGTTGAGCTGTTTTCTGGTTCCAAGAACCATGCCATGGCCAAAATTAAGCCAGGCAAGTAAATGATAAAATCTACTCACAGCCAACAGCCACGCCTAGCCTTAAAATGGGCTGTTGAGCTGTTTTCTGGTTCTAAGAACCATGCCATGGCCAAAATTACACCAGGCAAGAAATCTCCAAAATCTACTAACAGCCAACAGCCACGCCTAGCCTTAAAATGGGCCATTGAGCTGTTTTCTGGTTCTAAGAACCATGCCATGGCCAAAATTACGCCAGGCTAGTAAACTATACAATCTACTCACAGCCAACAGCCACGCCTAGCCTTAGAATGGGCCATTGAGCTGTTTTCTGGTTCTAAGAACCATGCCATGGCCAAAATTAAGCCAGGCAAGTAAACTATAAAATCTACTCACAGCCAACAGCCATGCCTAGCCTTAAAATGGGCCGTTGAGCTGTTTTCTCGTTCTAAGAACCATGCCATGGCCAAAATTAAGCCAGGCAAGTAAACTATAAAATCTACTCACAGCCAACAGCCATGCCTAGCCTTAAAATGGGCCGTTGAGCTGTTTTCTGGTTCTAAGAACCATGCCATGGCCAAAATTAAGCCAGGCAAGTAAACTATAAAATCTACTCACAGCCAACAGCCACGCCTAGCCTTAAAATGGGCCGTTGAGCTGTTTTCTGGTTCCAAGAACCATGCCATGGCCAAAATTACGTCAGGCAAGTAAACTATAAAATCTACTCACAGCCAACAGCCACGCCTAGCCTTCAAATGGGCCGTTGAGCTGTTTTCTGGTTCCAAGAACCATGGCATGGCCAAAATTACATCAGGCAAGTAAACTATAAAATCTACTCACAGCCAACAGCCACGCCTAGCCTTAAAATGGGCCGTTGAGCTGTTTTCTGGTTCCAAGAACCATGGCATGGCCAAAATTACATCAGGCAAGTAAACTATAAAATCTACTCACAGCCAACAGCCACGCCTAGCCTTAAAATGGGCCGTTGAGCTGTTTTCTGGTTCTAAGAACCATGCCATGGCCAAAATTAAGCCAGGCAAGTAAATGATAAAATCTACTCACAGCCAACAGCCACGCCTAGCCTTAAAATGGGCCGTTGAGCTGTTTTCTGGTTCCAAGAACCATGCCATGGCCAAAGTTACGCCAGGCTAGTAAACTCTAAAATCTACTCACAGCCAACAGCCACGCCTAGCCTTAGAATGGGCCATTGAGCTGTTTTCTGGTTCCAAGAACCATGCCATGGTCAAGGTTACGCCAGGCTAGTAAACTATAAAATCTACTCACAGCCAACAGCCACGCCTAGCCTTAGAATGGGCTATTGAGCTGTTTCTGGTTCCAAGAACCATGCCATGGCCAAGGTTACGCCAGGCTAGTAAACTATAAAATCTACTCATAGCCAACAGCCATGCCTAGCCTTAAAATGGGCCATTGAGCTGTTTTCTGGTTCCAAGAACCATGCCATGGCCAAAGTTATGCCAGGCTAGTAAACTATAAATCTACTCACAGCCAACAGCCACGCCTAGCCTTAAAATGGGCCGTTGAGCTGTTTTCTGGTTCTAAGAACAATGCCATGGCCAAAGTTACGCCAGGCTAGTAAACTTTAAAATCTACTCACAGCCAACAGCCACGCCTAGCCTTAAAATGGGCGGTTGAGCTGTTTTCTGGTTCTAAGAACCATGCCATGGCCAAAATTACGCCAGGCTGGTAAACTATAAAATCTACTCACAGCCAACAGCCACGCCTAGCCTTAGAATGGGCCATTGAGCTGTTTTCTGGTTCTAAGAACCATGCCATGGCCAATATTAAGCCAGGCAAGTAAACTTTAAAATCTACTCACAGCCAACAGCCATGCCTAGCCTTAAAATGGGCCATTGAGCTGTTTTCTGGTTCTAAGAACCATGCCATGGCCAAAATTACACCAGGCTAGTAAACTATAAAATCTACTCACAGCCAACAGCCACGCCTAGCCTTAAAATGGGCGGTTGAGCTGTTTTCTGGTTCCAAGAACCATGCCATGGCCAAGGTTACGCCAGGCTAGTAAACTATAAAATCTACTCACAGCCAACAGCCACGCCTAGCCTTAGAATGGGCCATTGAGCTGTTTTCTGGTTCCAAGAACCATGCCATGGCCAAAGTTACGCCAGGCTAGTAAACTCTAAAATCTACTCACAGCCAACAGCCACGCCTAGCCTTAGAATGGGCCATTGAGCTGTTTTCTGGTTCTGAGAACCATGCCATGGCCAAGGTTACGCCAGGCTAGTAAACTATAAAATCTACTCACAGCCAACAGCCACGCCTAGCCTTAGAATGGGCCATTGAGCTGTTTTCTGGTTCCAAGAACCATGCCATGGCCAAGGTTACGCCAGGCTAGTAAACTATAAAATCTACTCACAGCCAACAGCCACGCCTAGCCTTAAAATGGGCCATTGAGCTGTTTTCTGGTTCCAAGAACCATGCCATGGCCAAGGTTACGCCAGGCTAGTAAACTATAAAATCTACTCACAGCCAACAGCCACGCCTAGCCTTAGAATGGGCCATTGAGCTGTTTTCTGGTTCCAAGAACCATGCCATGGCCAAAGTTACGCCAGGCAAGTAAACTATAAAATCTACTCACAGCCAACAGCCACGCCTAGCCTTAAAATGGGCCGTTGAGCTGTTTTCTGGTTCCAAGAACCATGCCATGACCAAAGTTACACCAGGCAAGTAAACTATAAAATCTACTCACAGCCAACAGCCACGCCTAGCCTTAAAATGGGCCATTGAGCTGTTTTCTGGTTCCAAGAACCATGCCATGGCCAAAGTTATGCCAGGCTAGTAAACTATAAAATCTACTCACAGCCAACAGCCACGCCTAGCCTTAAAATGGGCCGTTGAGCTGTTTTCTGGTTCCAAGAACCATGGCATGGCCAAAATTACATCAGGCAAGTAAACTATAAAATCTACTCACAGCCAACAGCCACGCCTAGCCTTAAAATGGGCCGTTGAGCTGTTTTCTGGTTCTAAGAACCATGCCATGGCCAAAATTAAGCCAGGCAAGTAAATGATAAAATCTACTCACAGCCAACAGCCACGCCTAGCCTTAAAATGGGCCGTTGAGCTGTTTTCTGGTTCCAAGAACCATGCCATGGCCAAAATTAAGCCAGGCAAGTAAACGATAAAATCTACTCACAGCCAACAGCCACGCCTAGCCTTAAAATGGGCTGTTGAGCTGTTTTCTGGTTCTAAGAACCATGCCATGGCCAAAATTACACCAGGCAAGAAATCTCCAAAATCTACTAACAGCCAACAGCCACGCCTAGCCTTAAAATGGGCCATTGAGCTGTTTTCTGGTTCTAAGAACCATGCCATGGCCAAAATTACGCCAGGCTAGTAAACTATACAATCTACTCACAGCCAACAGCCACGCCTAGCCTTAGAATGGGCCATTGAGCTGTTTTCTGGTTCTAAGAACCATGCCATGGCCAAAATTAAGCCAGGCAAGTAAACTATAAAATCTACTCACAGCCAACAGCCATGCCTAGCCTTAAAATGGGCCGTTGAGCTGTTTTCTCGTTCTAAGAACCATGCCATGGCCAAAATTAAGCCAGGCAAGTAAACTATAAAATCTACTCACAGCCAACAGCCATGCCTAGCCTTAAAATGGGCCGTTGAGCTGTTTTCTGGTTCTAAGAACCATGCCATGGCCAAAATTAAGCCAGGCAAGTAAACTATAAAATCTACTCACAGCCAACAGCCACGCCTAGCCTTAAAATGGGCCGTTGAGCTGTTTTCTGGTTCCAAGAACCATGCCATGGCCAAAATTACGTCAGGCAAGTAAACTATAAAATCTACTCACAGCCAACAGCCACGCCTAGCCTTAAAATGGGCCGTTGAGCTGTTTTCTGGTTCCAAGAACCATGGCATGGCCAAAATTACATCAGGCAAGTAAACTATAAAATCTACTCACAGCCAACAGCCACGCCTAGCCTTAAAATGGGCCGTTGAGCTGTTTTCTGGTTCCAAGAACCATGGCATGGCCAAAATTACATCAGGCAAGTAAACTATAAAATCTACTCACAGCCAACAGCCACGCCTAGCCTTAAAATGGGCCGTTGAGCTGTTTTCTGGTTCTAAGAACCATGCCATGGCCAAAATTAAGCCAGGCAAGTAAATGATAAAATCTACTCACAGCCAACAGCCACGCCTAGCCTTAAAATGGGCCGTTGAGCTGTTTTCTGGTTCCAAGAACCATGCCATGGCCAAAGTTACGCCAGGCTAGTAAACTCTAAAATCTACTCACAGCCAACAGCCACGCCTAGCCTTAGAATGGGCCATTGAGCTGTTTTCTGGTTCCAAGAACCATGCCATGGTCAAGGTTACGCCAGGCTAGTAAACTATAAAATCTACTCACAGCCAACAGCCACGCCTAGCCTTAGAATGGGCTATTGAGCTGTTTTCTGGTTCCAAGAACCATGCCATGGCCAAGGTTACGCCAGGCTAGTAAACTATAAAATCTACTCATAGCCAACAGCCATGCCTAGCCTTAAAATGGGCCATTGAGCTGTTTTCTGGTTCCAAGAACCATGCCATGGCCAAAGTTATGCCAGGCTAGTAAACTATAAAATCTACTCACAGCCAACAGCCACGCCTAGCCTTAAAATGGGCCGTTGAGCTGTTTTCTGGTTCTAAGAACAATGCCATGGCCAAAGTTACGCCAGGCTAGTAAACTTTAAAATCTACTCACAGCCAACAGCCACGCCTAGCCTTAAAATGGGCGGTTGAGCTGTTTTCTGGTTCTAAGAACCATGCCATGGCCAAAATTACGCCAGGCAAGTAAACTATAAAATCTACTCACAGCCAACAGCCACGCCTACCCTTAAAATGGGCCATTGAGCTGTTTTCTGGTTCTAAGAACCATGCCATGGCCAAAATTACGCCAGGCTGGTAAACTATAAAATCTACTCACAGCCAACAGCCACGCCTAGCCTTAGAATGGGCCATTGAGCTGTTTTCTGGTTCTAAGAACCATGCCATGGCCAATATTAAGCCAGGCAAGTAAACTATAAAATCTACTCACAGCCAACAGCCATGCCTAGCCTTAAAATGGGCCATTGAGCTGTTTTCTGGTTCTAAGAACCATGCCATGGCCAAAATTACACCAGGCTAGTAAACTATAAAATCTACTCACAGCCAACAGCCACGCCTAGCCTTAAAATGGGCCGTTGAGCTGTTTTCTGGTTCCAAGAACCATGCCATGGCCAAGGTTACGCCAGGCTAGTAAACTATAAAATCTACTCACAGCCAACAGCCACGCCTAGCCTTAGAATGGGCCATTGAGCTGTTTTCTGGTTCCAAGAACCATGCCATGGCCAAAGTTACGCCAGGCTAGTAAACTCTAAAATCTACTCACAGCCAACAGCCACGCCTAGCCTTAGAATGGGCCATTGAGCTGTTTTCTGGTTCTGAGAACCATGCCATGGCCAAGGTTACGCCAGGCTAGTAAACTATAAAATCTACTCACAGCCAACAGCCACGCCTAGCCTTAGAATGGGCCATTGAGCTGTTTTCTGGTTCCAAGAACCATGCCATGGCCAAGGTTACGCCAGGCTAGTAAACTATAAAATCTACTCACTGCCAACAGCCACGCCTAGCCTTAAAATGGGCCATTGAGCTGTTTTCTGGTTCCAAGAACCATGCCATGGCCAAGGTTACGCCAGGCTAGTAAACTATAAAATCTACTCACAGCCAACAGCCACGCCTAGCCTTAGAATGGGCCATTGAGCTGTTTTCTGGTTCCAAGAACCATGCCATGGCCAAAGTTACGCCAGGCAAGTAAACTATAAAATCTACTCACAGCCAACAGCCACGCCTAGCCTTAAAATGGGCCGTTGAGCTGTTTTCTGGTTCCAAGAACCATGCCATGACCAAAGTTACACCAGGCAAGTAAACTATAAAATCTACTCACAGCCAACAGCCACGCCTAGCCTTAAAATGGGCCATTGAGCTGTTTTCTGGTTCCAAGAACCATGCCATGGCCAAAGTTATGCCAGGCTAGTAAACTATAAAATCTACTCACAGCCAACAGCCACGCCTAGCCTTAAAATGGGCCGTTGAGCTGTTTTCTGGTTCTAAGAACAATGCCATGGCCAAAGTTATGCCAGGCAAGTAAACTATAAAATCTACTCACAGTCAACAGCCACACCTAGCCTTAAAATGGGCGGTTGAGCTGTTTTCTGGTTCTAAGAACAATGCCATGGCCAAAGTTACGCCAGGCTAGTAAACTTTAAAATCTACTCACAGCCAACAGCCACGCCTAGCCTTAAAATGGGCCGTTGAGCTGTTTTCTCGTTCTAAGAACCATGCCATGGCCAAAATTACGCCAGGCAAGTAAACTATAAAATCTACTCACAGCCAACAGCCACGCCTAGCCTTAAAATGGGCCATTGAGCTGTTTTCTGGTTCTAAGAACCATGCCATGGCCAAAATTACGCCAGGCTAGTAAACTATAAAATCTACTCACAGCCAACAGCCACGCCTAGCCTTAGAATGGGCCATTGAGCTGTTTTCTGGTTCTAAGAACCATGCCATGGCCAAAATTAAGCCAGGCAAGAAAACTATAAAATCTACTCACAGCCAACAGCCATGCCTAGCCTTAAAATGGGCCGTTGAGCTGGTTTCTGGTTCCAAGAACCATGCCATGGCCAAAATTAAGCCAGGCAAGTAAACTATAAAATCTACTCACAGCCAACAGCCATGCCTAGCCTTAAAATGGGCCGTTGCGCTGTTTTCTGGTTCTAAGAACCATGCCATGGCAAAAATTAAGCCAGGCAAGTAAACTATAAAATCTACTCACAGCCAACAGCCATGCCTAGCCTTAAAATGGGCCGTTGAGCTGTTTTCTCGTTCTAAGAACCATGCCATGGCCAAAATTAAGCCAGGCAAGTAAACTATAAAATCTACTCACAGCCAACAGCCATGCCTAGCCTTAAAATGGGCCATTGAGCTGTTTTCTGGTTCCAAGAACCATGCCATGGCCAAAATTACGCCAGGCAAGTAAACTATAAAATCTACTCACAGCGAACAGCCATGCCTAGCCTTAAAATGGGCCGTTGAGCTGTTTTCTGGTTCTAAGAACCATACCATGGCCAAAATTACGCCAGGCTAGTAAATCCTATAATCTACTCACAGCCAACAGCTGTGCCTAGCCTTAAAATGGGCCATTGAGCTGTTTTCTGGTTCCAAGAACCATGCCATGGCCAAAATTACGCCAGGCAAGTAAACTATAAAATCTACTCACAGCCAACAGCCATGCCTACCCTTAAAATGTGCCATTGAGCTGTTTTCTGGTTCTAAGAACCATGCCATGGCCAAAATTAAGCCAGGCAAGTAAACTATAAAATCTACTAACAGTCAACAGCCACGCCTAGCCTTAAAATGGGCTGTTGAGCTGTTTTCTGGTTCTAAGAACCATGCCATGGCCAAAATTAAGCCAGGCAAGTAAATGATAAAATCTACTCACAGCCAACAGCCATGCCTAGCCTTAAAATGGGCGGTTGAGCTGTTTTCTGGTTCTAAGGACCATGCCATGGCCAAAATTACACCAGGCAAGAAATCTCCAAAATCTACTAACAGCCAACAGCCACGCCTAGCCTTAAAATGGGCTGTTGAGCTGTTTTCTGGTTCTAAGAACCATGCCATGGCCAAAATTACACCAGGCAAGAAATCTCCAAAATCTACTAACAGCCAACAGCCACGCCTAGCCTTAAAATGGGCTGTTGAGCTGTTTTCTGGTTCTAAGAACCATGCCATGGCCAAAATTACACCAGGCAAGAAATCTCCAAAATCTACTAACAGCCAACAGCCACGCCTAGCATTAAAATGGGCTGTTGAGCTGTTTTCTGGTTCTAAGAACCATGCCAGGGCCAAAGTTATGCCAGGCAAGTAAACTGTGAAATCTACTCAGAGCCAACAGCCGTGCCTAGCCTTAAAATGTGCCGTTGAGCTGTTTTCTGGTTCTAAGAACCATGGATGACATTAAACGTAGGATGAAATGTAGAAAGATATATGCGATAAGACCAACTAACAATCCAAATAACTCATGAAATCTCCCTAGTTTCACCAGATATTGACAGACTTAACCATAGTTTCAGTCTGGAGACTCACAGCATACCAAGACATTAGGAAAATTCTAAAAGTCCAGCAACTCTTTCCAATTAGCCATCACGCAACACTGTCTATAATCCTTCCACAAGAGACAATCAACAAGTCCAAAAGTAAACAAATTGATCCAAGATTCACAGATCAATGCAGTAAATAAATAGCTCAACCAAATAACCTCCAAGACTATTTCCACCAAAACTGAAACAACAAGCCACTAAAATGCAAGTGGAGAGCAAATTCTTTCCCTCCTAGCACTTCACTTGTCCTTCAATGAAACATCTGCAAGGAGACCAAGCTGGGAGAGCACCAGAGACAACTCATTTCAAACCTCAGCCACAAATCCTGTCCTGCATTGCATACGGCATCGCATTAAAATGCACCACCAGGTTTACTTTCAGCGCTAAGAAGTCTGGCTGGTACTGGCGTTCTTCCTAAGGGAGTGAAGGGGGTCCGAAAGGATTCCCTTCCAGTCGGAGTACTGGGGGGTCCTCAGGGTCTGGAGGAGGCAATGCAGCTGAGCGCTCTTGACTCCTCCAGGCTGATTCGCCCTCACTGCTCGCTCAGGGACTGGGAAGGGTCACCCAGTGGGACCCCCGGAAGGCCATTCAGTGTGAGTCTCCAGTGTGTGTGTGCAGGGGGGGGGTTGAATGAGACAGGCAGAGGCCCACTACGAGGCTCATTCAGTCTGGACGCCGCACGCTGGAAACTCAGGGACTGAATGGCCTCCAGGGGGTCAGGGCAGGGGGTCAGATAGAAATCTAAGTTTTAGAGACATTTATCGCATTATTCATAGGTGGTTTTTGCCATAACAAACCTCATGTTGCCAATAGTACCTGCCAGGCTTCTTGGCTAAATGCAGCACTGGATAATTCATGAAACCAATGTCCTACCTTTGATGTCTTCAGTTTTGACTGATTTTACTCAGTGAATGCCTCTGAAATAAATGAAAACTCAACATCACCAAATGTCCTCCTGGTGCTCAAAGACTAGAAAAGTAATTCAACAATTTCACAAAGGAGCTTTTATCCCATCAGTGAAAAAGCAAGATACAAAGAATAGGAATGTTGGGCCCTTGAGAATAAACCTCAGAGCAGATTTTTCTCCTGTTCCCAAAGACATGGCAATTTTAGTTAACTTTTGCCTTTAGTTCATTGAAGATGCTAGTCCCCCACATTTTTTGCTTTTTTTTTTACTCCTAAGCATAGTTTTACTCCCCAAAAAAAACATTTAAGAATTAAAACTACCAACGGTGCTATCCTTACTACCCTAGAATAAGTGTATTCATTAGCACCCCACCTCACACAACTTCTAAGTCTCCACTAGAATTACCTTAGGATGCGAGAGGCCGCCCGTCCCGTCAAGGAATGAAGTCTTCAGCTGCGGAAGCGCAGATGGGAGAGGGGCTCCCCCCACTCTCCTGCGCACTTGCAGCGGCGTCTCTTTCGAAGGCACAAGAGACGCAGCATCTCTGGAGAGTCTCGGTCACCCAGGTCAGGGTTGTGTCCCATGCCATGGCCAAAGTTACGCCAGGCTAGTAAACTCTAAAAGCTACTCACAGCCAACAGCCTTGCCTAGCCTTAAAATGGGCCATTGAGCTGTTTTCTGGTTCTAAGAACCATGCCATGGCCAAAATTACGCCAGGCAAGTAAACTATAAAATCTACTCACAGCCAACAGCCACGCCTAGCCTTAAAATGGGCCATTGAGCTGTTTTCTGGTTCTAAGAACCATGCCATGGCCAAAATTACGCTAGGCTAGTAAATCCTAAAATCTACTCACAGCCAACAGCCACGCCTAGCCTTAAAATGGGCCGTTGAGCTGTTGTCTGGTTCTAAGAACCATGCCATGGCCAAAATTACGCCAGGCTAGTAAATCCTAAAATCTACTCACAGCCAACAGCTGTGCCTAGCCTTAAAATGGGCCGTTGAGCTGTTTTCTGGTTCTAAGAACCATGCCATGGCCAAAGTTACACCAGGCTAGTAAACTATAAAATCTACTCACAGCCAACAGCCGTGCCTAGCCTTAAAATGGGCCGTTGAGCTGTTTTCTGGTTCTAAGAACCATGCCATGGCCAAAATTAAGCCAGGCAAGTAAACTATAAAATCTACTCACAGCCAACAGCCACGCCTAGCCTTAAAATGGGCCATTGAGCTGTTTTCTGGTTCTAAGAACCATGCCATGGCGAAAATTAAGCCAGGCAAGTAAACTATAAAATCTACTCACAGCCAACAGCCACGCCTAGCCTTAAAATGGGCCGTTGAGCTGTTTTCTGGTTCCAAGAACCATGCCATGGCCAAAGTTACGCCAGGCAAGTAAACTATAAAATCTACTCACAGCCAACAGCCATGCCTAGCCTTAAAATGGGCCATTGAGCTATTTTCTGGTTCTAAGAACCATGCCATGGCCAAAATTACGCCAGGCAAGTAAACTATAAAATCTACTCACAGCCAACAGCCATGCCTAGCCTTAAAATGGCCCATTGAGCTGTTTTCTGGTTCTAAGAACCATGCCATGGCCAAAATTACGCCAGGCTAGTAAACTATAAAATCTACTCACAGCCAACAGCCATGCCTAGCCTTAAAATGGCCCGTTGAGCTGTTTTCTGGTTCTAAGAACCATGCCATGGCCAAAATTACGCCAGGCAAGTAAACTATAAAATCTACTCACAGCCAACAGCCATGCCTAGCCTTAAAATTGCCCATTGAGCTGTTTTCTGGTTCTAAGAACCATGCCATGGCCAAAATTACGCCAGGCAAGTAAACTATAAAATCTACTCACAGCCAACAGCCACACCTAGCCTTAAAATGGGCCATTGAGCTGTTTTCTGGTTCTTAGAACCATGCCATGGCCAAAATTACGCCAGGCTAGTAAACTATAAAATCTACTCACAGCCAACAGCCACGCCTAGCCTTAAAATGGGCCATTGAGCTGTTTTCTGGTTCTAAGAACCATGCCATGGCCAAAATTACGCAAGGCTAGTAAACTATAAAATCTACTCACAGCCAACAGCCACGCCTAGCCTTAGAATGGGCCATTGAGCTGTTTCCTGGTTCTAAGAACCATGCCATGGCCAAAGTTACGCCAGGCTAGTAAATCCTAAAATCTACTCACAGCCAACAGCCACGCCTAGCCTTAAAATGGGCCGTTGAGCTGTTTTCTGGTTCTAAGAACCATGCCATGGCCAAAGTTACGCCAGGCAAATAAACTATAAAATCTACTCACAGCCAACAGCCACGCCTAGCCTTAAAATGGGCCGTTGAGCTGTTTTCTGGTTCCAAGAACCATGCCATGGCCAAAATTAAGCCAGGCTAGTAAATCCTAAAATCTACTCACAGCCAACAGCTGTGCCTAGCCTTAAAATGGGCCGTTGAGCTGTTTTCTGGTTCTAAGAACCATGCCATGGCCAAAGTTACACCAGGCTAGTAAACTATAAAATCTACTCACAGCCAACAGCCGTGCCTAGCCTTAAAATGGGCCATTGAGCTGTTTTCTGGTTCTAAGAACCATGCCATGGCCAAAATTACGCCAGGCAAGAAATCTCTAAAATCTACTAACAGTCAACAGCCACGCCTAGCCTTAAAATGGGCCATTGAGCTGTTTTCTGGTTCTAAGAACCATGCCATGGCCAAAATTACGCCAGGCAAGAAATCTCTAAAATCTACTAACAGTCAACAGCCACGCCTAGCCTTAAAATGGGCCATTGATCTGTTTTCTGGTTCTAAGAACCATGCCATGGCCAAAGTTACACCAGGCAAGAAATCTCTAAAATCTACTCACAGCCAACAGCCGTGCCTAGCCTTAGAATGGGCCATTGAGCTGTTTTCTGGTTCTAAGAACCATGGATGACATTAAACCTAGGATGAAAAGTAGAAAGATATATGCGATAAGACCAACTAGCAATCCAAATAACTCATGAAATCTCCCTAGTTTCACCAGATATTAACAGACTTAACCAGAGTTTCAGTCTGGAGACTCACAGCATGCCAAGACATTAGGAAAATTCTAAAAGTCCAGCAACTCTTTCAAATTAGCCATCACGCAACACTGTCTATAGTCTTTCCACAAGAGACAATCAACAAGTCCAAAAGCAAACAAATTGATCCAAGATTCACAGATCAACATGCAGTAAATAAATAGCTCAACCAAAGAACCTCCAAGACTACTTCCACCAACACTGAAACAATAAGCCACTAAAATGCAAGTGGAGAGCAAATTCTTTCCCTCCTAGCACTTCACTTGTCCTTCAATGAAACATCTGCAAGAAGACCAAGCTGAGAGAGCACCAGAGACAACTCATTTCAAACCTCAGCCACAAATCCTGTCCTGCCTTGCATACGGCATCGCATTAAAATGCACCACCAGGTTTACTTTCAGGGCTAAGAAGTCTGGCTGGTACTGGCGTTCTTCCTAAGGGAGTGAAGGGGCTCCGAAAGGATTCCCTTCCAGTCGGAGTACTGGTGGGTCCTCAGGGTCTGGAGGAGGCAATGCAGCTGAGCGCTCTTGGCTCCTCCAGGCTGATTCGCCCTCACTGCTCACTCAGGGACTGGGAAGGGTCACCCAGTGGGACCCCCGGAAGGCCATTCAGTGTGAGTCTCCAGTGTGTGTGTGCAGGGGGGGGGGTTGAATGAGACAGGCAGAGGCCCACTACCAGGCTCATTCAGTCTGGACGCCGGACGCTGGAAACTCAGGGACTGAATGGCCTCCAGGGGGTCAGGGCAGGGGGTCAGATGGAAATCTAAGTTTTAGAGACATTTATCGCATTATTCATAGGTGGTTTTTGCCATAACAAATCTCATGTTGCCAATAGTACCTGCCAGGCTTCTTGGCTAAATGCAGCACTGGATAATTAATTAAACCAATGGCCTACCTTTGACGTCTTCAGTTTTGACTGATTTTACTCAGTGAGTCCCTCTGAAATAAATAAAAACTCAACATCACCAAATGTCCTCCTGGTGCTCAAAGACTAGAAAAGTAATTCAACAATTTCACAAAGGAGCTTTTATCCCATCAGTGAAAAAGCAAGATACAAAGAATAGGAATGTTGGGCCCTTGAGAATAAACTTCAGAGCAGATTTTTCTCCTGTTCCCAAAGACATGGCAATTTTAGTTAACTTTTGCCTTTAGTTCATTGAAGATGCTAGTCCCCCACATTTTTTGCTTTTTTTTTACTCCCAAGCATAGTTTTACTCCTAAAAATAAACATTTAAGAATCAAAACTACCAACGGTGCTATCCTTACTACCCTAAAATAAGTGTATTCATTAGCACCCCACCTCACACAACTTCTAAGTCTCCACTAGAATTACCTTAGGATGCGAGAGGCCGCCCGTCCCGTCAAGGAATGAAGTCTTCAGCTGCGGAAGCGCAGATGGGAGAGGGGCTCCCCCCCCTCCTGCGCACTTGCAGCGGCGTCTCTTTCGAAGGCACAAGAGACGCAGCATCTCTGGAGAGTCTCGGTCACCCAGGTCAGGGTTGTGTCCCATGCCATGGCCAAGGTTATGCCAGGCTAGTAAATTCTAAAATCTACTCACAGCCAACAGCCTTGCCTAGCCTTAAAATGGGCCATTGAGCTGTTTCCTGGTTCTAAGAACCATGCCATGGCCAAAGTTACGCTAGGCTAGTAAATCCTAAAATCTACTCACAGCCAACAGCCACGCCTAGCCTTAAAATGGGCCGTTGAGCTGTTTTCTGGTTCTAAGAACCATGCCATGGCCAAAATTAAGCCAGGCAAGTAAACTATAAAATCTACTCACAGCCAACAGCCATGCCTAGCCTTAAAATGGGCCGTTGAGCTGTTTTCTGGTTCTAAGAACCATGCCATGGCCAAAATTAAGCCAGGCAAGTAAACTATAAAATCTACTCACAGCCAACAGCCATGCCTAGCCTTAAAATGGGCCATTGAGCTGTTTCCTGGTTCTAAGAACCATGCCATGGCCAAAGTTACGCTAGGCTAGTAAATCCTAAAATCTACTCACAGCCAACAGTGACGCCTAGCCTTAAAATGGGCCATTGAGCTGTTTTCTGGTTCTAAGAACCATGCCATGGCCAAAATTAAGCCAGGCAAGTAAACTATAAAATCTACTCACAGCCAACAGCCATGCCTAGCCTTAAAATGGGCCATTGAGCTGTTTCCTGGTTCTAAGAACCATGCCATGGCCAAAGTTACACCAGGCTAGTAAACTATAAAATCTACTCACAGCCAACAGCCGTGCCTAGCCTTAAAATGGGCCATTGAGCTGTTTTCTGGTTCTAAGAACCATGCCATGGCCAAAATTACGCCAGGCAAGAAATCTCTAAAATCTACTAACAGTCAACAGCCACGCCTAGCCTTAAAATGGGCCATTGAGCTGTTTTCTGGTTCTAAGAACCATGCCATGGCCAAAATTACGCCAGGCAAGAAATCTCTAAAATCTACTAACAGTCAACAGCCACGCCTAGCCTTAAAATGGGCCATTGATCTGTTTTCTGGTTCTAAGAACCATGCCATGGCCAAAGTTACACCAGGCAAGAAATCTCTAAAATCTACTCACAGCCAACAGCCGTGCCTAGCCTTAGAATGGGCCATTGAGCTGTTTTCTGGTTCTAAGAACCATGGATGACATTAAACCTAGGATGAAAAGTAGAAAGATATATGCGATAAGACCAACTAGCAATCCAAATAACTCATGAAATCTCCCTAGTTTCACCAGATATTAACAGACTTAACCAGAGTTTCAGTCTGGAGACTCCCAGCATGCCAAGACATTAGGAAAATTCTAAAAGTCCAGCAACTCTTTCAAATTAGCCATCACGCAACACTGTCTATAGTCTTTCCACAAGAGACAATCAACAAGTCCAAAAGCAAACAAATTGATCCAAGATTCACAGATCAACATGCAGTAAATAAATAGCTCAACCAAAGAACCTCCAAGACTACTTCCACCAACACTGAAACAATAAGCCACTAAAATGCAAGTGGAGAGCAAATTCTTTCCCTCCTAGCACTTCACTTGTCCTTCAATGAAACATCTGCAAGAAGACCAAGCTGAGAGAGCACCAGAGACAACTCATTTCAAACCTCAGCCACAAATCCTGTCCTGCCTTGCATACGGCATCGCATTAAAATGCACCACCAGGTTTACTTTCAGGGCTAAGAAGTCTGGCTGGTACTGGCGTTCTTCCTAAGGGAGTGAAGGGGGTCCGAAAGGATTCCCTTCCAGTCGGAGTACTGGGGGGTCCTCAGGGTCTGGAGGAGGCAATGCAGCTGAGCGCTCTTGGCTCCTCCAGGCTGATTCGCCCTCACTGCTCACTCAGGGACTGGGAAGGGTCACCCAGTGGGACCCCCGGAAGGCCATTCAGTGTGAGTCTCCAGTGTGTGTGTGCAGGGGGGGGGGTTGAATGAGACAGGCAGAGGCCCACTACCAGGCTCATTCAGTCTGGACGCCGGACGCTGGAAACTCAGGGACTGAATGGCCTCCAGGGGGTCAGGGCAGGGGGTCAGATGGAAATCTAAGTTTTAGAGACATTTATCGCATTATTCATAGGTGGTTTTTGCCATAACAAATCTCATGTTGCCAATAGTACCTGCCAGGCTTCTTGGCTAAATGCAGCACTGGATAATTAATTAAACCAATGGCCTACCTTTGACGTCTTCAGTTTTGACTGATTTTACTCAGTGAGTCCCTCTGAAATAAATAAAAACTCAACATCACCAAATGTCCTCCTGGTGCTCAAAGACTAGAAAAGTAATTCAACAATTTCACAAAGGAGCTTTTATCCCATCAGTGAAAAAAGCAAGATACAAAGAATAGGAATGTTGGGCCCTTGAGAATAAACTTCAGAGCAGATTTTTCTCCTGTTCCCAAAGACATGGCAATTTTAGTTAACTTTTGCCTTTAGTTCATTGAAGATGCTAGTCCCCCACATTTTTTGCTTTTTTTTTACTCCCAAGCATAGTTTTACTCCTAAAAATAAACATTTAAGAATCAAAACTACCAACGGTGCTATCCTTACTACCCTAAAATAAGTGTATTCATTAGCACCCCACCTCACACAACTTCTAAGTCTCCACTAGAATTACCTTAGGATGCGAGAGGCCGCCCGTCCCGTCAAGGAATGAAGTCTTCAGCTGCGGAAGCGCAGATGGGAGAGGGGCTCCCCCCCCTCCTGCGCACTTGCAGCGGCGTCTCTTTCGAAGGCACAAGAGACGCAGCATCTCTGGAGAGTCTCGGTCACCCAGGTCAGGGTTGTGTCCCATGCCATGGCCAAGGTTATGCCAGGCTAGTAAATTCTAAAATCTACTCACAGCCAACAGCCTTGCCTAGCCTTAAAATGGGCCATTGAGCTGTTTCCTGGTTCTAAGAACCATGCCATGGCCAAAGTTACGCTAGGCTAGTAAATCCTAAAATCTACTCACAGCCAACAGCCACGCCTAGCCTTAAAATGGGCCGTTGAGCTGTTTTCTGGTTCTAAGAACCATGCCATGGCCAAAATTAAGCCAGGCAAGTAAACTATAAAATCTACTCACAGCCAACAGCCATGCCTAGCCTTAAAATGGGCCGTTGAGCTGTTTTCTGGTTCTAAGAACCATGCCATGGCCAAAATTAAGCCAGGCAAGTAAACTATAAAATCTACTCACAGCCAACAGCCATGCCTAGCCTTAAAATGGGCCATTGAGCTGTTTCCTGGTTCTAAGAACCATGCCATGGCCAAAGTTACGCTAGGCTAGTAAATCCTAAAATCTACTCACAGCCAACAGTGACGCCTAGCCTTAAAATGGGCCATTGAGCTGTTTTCTGGTTCTAAGAACCATGCCATGGCCAAAATTAAGCCAGGCAAGTAAACTATAAAATCTACTCACAGCCAACAGCCATGCCTAGCCTTAAAATGGGCCATTGAGCTGTTTCCTGGTTCTAAGAACCATGCCATGGCCAAAGTTACACCAGGCTAGTAAACTATAAAATCTACTCACAGCCAACAGCCGTGCCTAGCCTTAAAATGGGCCGTTGAGCTGTTTTCTGGTTCTAAGAACCATGCCATGGCCAAAATTAAGCCAGGCAAGTAAACTATAAAATCTACTCACAGCCAACAGCCACGCCTAGCCTTAAAATGGGCCGTTGAGCTGTTTTCTGGTTCCAAGAACCATGCCATGGCCAAAGTTACGCCAGGCAAGTAAACTATAAAATCTACTCACAGCCAACAGCCATGCCTAGCCTTAAAATGGGCCGTTGAGCTGTTTTCTGGTTCTGAGAACCATGCCATGGCCAAAATTACTCCAGGCAAGTAAACTATAAAATCTACTCACAGCCAACAGCCACGCCTAGCCTTAAAATGGGCCATTGAGCTGTTTTCTGGTTCTAAGAACCATGCCATGGCCAAAATTACGCCAGGCAAGTAAACTATAAAATCTACTCACAGCCAACAGCCATGCCTAGCCTTAAAATGGGCCGTTGAGCTGTTTTCTGGTTCTAAGAACCATCCCATGGCCAAAATTAAGCCAGGCAAGTAAACTATAAAATCTACTCACAGCCAACAGCCATGCCTAGCCTTAAAATGGGCCGTTGAGCTGTTTTCTGGTTCTAAGAACCATGCCATGGCCAAAATTAAGCCAGGCAAGTAAACTATAAAATCTACTCACAGCCAACAGCCATGCCTAGCCTTAAAATGGGCCATTGAGCTGTTTTCTGGTTCTAAGAACAATGCCATGGCCAAAATTAAGCCAGGCAAGTAAACTATAAAATCTACTCACAGCCAACAGCCATGCCTAGCCTTAAAATGGGCCGTTGAGCTGTTTTCTGGTTCTAAGAACCATGCCATGGCCAAAATTAAGCCAGGCAAGTAAACTATAAAATCTACTCACAGCCAACAGCCATGCCTAGCCTTAAAATGGGCCATTGAGCTGTTTCCTGGTTCTAAGAACCATGCCATGGCCAAAGTTACGCTAGGCTAGTAAATCCTAAAATCTACTCACAGCCAACAGTGACGCCTAGCCTTAAAATGGGCCATTGAGCTGTTTTCTGGTTCTAAGAACCATGCCATGGCCAAAATTAAGCCAGGCAAGTAAACTATAAAATCTACTCACAGCCAACAGCCATGCCTAGCCTTAAAATGGGCCATTGAGCTGTTTCCTGGTTCTAAGAACCATGCCATGGCCAAAGTTACACCAGGCTAGTAAACTATAAAATCTACTCACAGCCAACAGCCGTGCCTAGCCTTAAAATGGGCCGTTGAGCTGTTTTCTGGTTCTAAGAACCATGCCATGGCCAAAATTAAGCCAGGCAAGTAAACTATAAAATCTACTCACAGCCAACAGCCACGCCTAGCCTTAAAATGGGCCGTTGAGCTGTTTTCTGGTTCCAAGAACCATGCCATGGCCAAAGTTACGCCAGGCAAGTAAACTATAAAATCTACTCACAGCCAACAGCCATGCCTAGCCTTAAAATGGGCCGTTGAGCTGTTTTCTGGTTCTGAGAACCATGCCATGGCCAAAATTACTCCAGGCAAGTAAACTATAAAATCTACTCACAGCCAACAGCCACCCCTAGCCTTAAAATGGGCCATTGAGCTGTTTTCTGGTTCTAAGAACCATGCCATGGCCAAAATTACGCCAGGCAAGTAAACTATAAAATCTACTCACAGCCAACAGCCATGCCTAGCCTTAAAATGGGCCGTTGAGCTGTTTTCTGGTTCTAAGAACCATCCCATGGCCAAAATTAAGCCAGGCAAGTAAACTATAAAATCTACTCACAGCCAACAGCCATGCCTAGCCTTAAAATGGGCCGTTGAGCTGTTTTCTGGTTCTAAGAACCATGCCATGGCCAAAATTAAGCCAGGCAAGTAAACTATAAAATCTACTCACAGCCAACAGCCATGCCTAGCCTTAAAATGGGCCATTGAGCTGTTTTCTGGTTCTAAGAACAATGCCATAGCCAAAGTTATGCCAGGCAAGTAAACTATAAAATCTACTCACAGCCAACAGCCACGCCTAGCCTTAAAATGGGCCGTTGAGCTGTTTTCTGGTTCTAAGAACAATGCCATGGCCAAAGTTATGCCAGGCAAGTAAACTATAAAATCTACTCACAGCCAACAGCCACGCCTAGCCTTAAAATGGGCCATTGAGCTGTTTTCTGGTTCTAAGAACCATCCCATGGCCAAAGTTACGCCAGGCAAGTAAACTATAAAATCTACTCACAGCCAACAGCCACGCCTAGCCTTAAAATGGGCCGTTGAGCTGTTTTCTGGTTCTAAGAACCATCCCATGGCCAAAGTTATGCCAGGAAAGTAAACTATAAAATCTACTCACAGCCAACAGCCACGCCTAGCCTTAAAATGGGCCGTTGAGCTGTTTTCTGATTCTAAGAACAATGCCATGGCCAAAGTTATGCCAGGCAAGTAAACTATAAAATCTACTCACAGCCAACAGCAACGCCTAGCCTTAAAATGGGCTGTTGAGCTGTTTTCTGGTTCTAAGAACAATGCCATGGCCAAAGTTATGCCAGGCAAGAAATCTCCAAAATCTATTAACAGCCAACAGCCACGCCTAGCCTTAAAATGGGCGATTGAGCTGTTTTCTGGTTCTAAGAACCATGGATAACATTAAACCTAGGATGAAATGTAGAAAGATATATGCGATAAGAGCAACTAGCCATCCAAATAACTCATGAAATCTCCCTAGTTTCACCAGATATTGACAGAATTAACCAGAGTTTCAGTCTGGAGACTCCCAGCATGCCAAGACATTAGGAAAATTCTAAAAGTCCAGCAACTCTTTCAAATTAGCCATCACGCAACACTGTCTATAATCCTTCCACAAGAGACAATCAACAAGTCCAAAAGTAAACAAATTGATCCAAGATTCACAGATCAACATGCAGTAAATAAATAGCTCAACCAAAGAACCTCCAAGACTACTTCCACCAACACTGAAACAACAAGCCACTAAAATGCAAGTGGAGAGCAAACTCTTTCCCTCCTAGCACTTCACTTGTCCTTCAATGAAACATCTGCAAGAAGACCAAGCTGAGAGAGCACCAGAGACAACTCATTTCAAACCTCAGCCACAAATCCTGTCCTGCATTGCATACGGCATCGCATTAAAATGCACCACCAGGTTTACTTTCAGGGCTAAGAAGTCTGGCTGGTACTGGCGTTCTTCCTAAGGGAGTGAAGGGGGTCCGAAAGGATTCCCTTCCAGTCGGAGTACTGGGGGGTCCTCAGGGTCTGGAGGAGGCAATGCAGCTGAGCGCTCTTGGCTCCTCCAGGCTGATTCGCCCTCACTGCTCACTCAGGGACTGGGAAGGGTCACCCAGTGGGACCCCCGGAAGGCCATTCAGTGTGAGTCTCCAGTGTGTGTGTGCAGGGGGGGGGGGTTGAATGAGACAGGCAGAGGCCCACTACCAGGCTCATTCAGTCTGGACGCCAGACGCTGGAAACTCAGGGACTGAATGGCCTCCAGGGGGTCAGGGCAGGGGGTCAGTTGGAAATGTAAGTTTTTGAGACATTTATCGCATTATTCATAGGTGGTTTTTGCCATAACAAACCTCATGTTGCCAATAGTACCTGCCAGGCTTCTTGGCTAAATGCAGCACTGGATAATTAATTAAACCAATGTCCTACCTTTGACGTCTTCAGTTTTGACTGATTTTACTCAGTGAGTCCCTCTGAAATAAATGAAAACTCAACATCAGCAAATGTCCACCTGGTGCTCAAAGACTAGAAAAGTAATTCAACAATTTCACAAAGGAGCTTTTATCCTATCAGTGAAGAAACCAAGATACAAAGAATAGGAATGTTGGGCCCTTGAGAATAAACCTCAGAGCAGATATTTCTCCTGTTCCCAAAGACATGGCCTCCAGCCCTGGAGATCCTCTTTCTCTCCAAGAACAGGAAGACATCCCCAAAATTGCCCCAGGCCCTGGGAATTTACCTTCCTGCAAGAAAGGTGGGTCAGTTCCTGGACCTGAAGCAATTTTAGTTAACTTTTGCCTTTAGTTCATTGAAGATGCTAGTCTCCCAAATATTCTGCTTTTTTAAGGACTTGAGTCTTGGCTTAGAATTGCCTCAGTTCCCAAGAATTGACTTTATTCCACAAACCAAGATCAACTCCTGGAGCTGAAGTAATTGTAGTTAATTGCAGTTCTTCAGAATAGAATACTTTATTTGGCCCAGGAGTTTAAGAACTTGAGCCTTGACTAAAATTATACCTCAAGTCCCAAGAATTCATTAATTCCAGAGAGGAAGGTCACCTCCTGGGGGATTTTTACCCTTAAAAGTTATTTTTAATTCTTGCTAGTGGTAGTTTGGTCCTTTTAAGAGAACATGGCTTGTGATTTCCCCAGTTCCATCAATATTTTACTCTAAAAACTTCAGCTTTGGCTAAAATTACCCTCCTTTAACTTTATTTCCAGAAAGTAAGGTCAACTCATAGACATAAAGTAATTTTACCTTTAGTTACTTGAAGTATAGCTGGTCCTCTGCATGCTTTGCTTCTTTTTCACCTCACAATCAAGAGGTTGTGAGTTCAACCCTAGGTAGAGGCAGATGTAGGGTCTCCTGCTTGAGCAGGGGGTTGGACTAGATGACCTGCAAGGTCCCTTCCAACTCTGCTAATCTGTTAGAAGAAACTTGAACCTTGGCTAAAGTTACCTCAAGGACCAACAACTTCACTTTACCCAAGAGAGTGAGCTGTTATTCCAGAGACTGAAGCAATTTTGCCTTTTTAAGCTGATTTTAACACTGAATTCACCTGCTGTGGTTTAGCCCTTTTTAACTGCCTAGAAAAACTGCCTCAGCTTTGTGCCTCCTGAACTAATTATTTTACACTTCCCCACCTGTGGATGATTTGGTCCTAATTTTTAACAAGGCACAGCTGAAATTACCTCAGGCTCCACCAAATATTTTATTCGACTCCTTAAAAACTTGGCTAAAAAAAAGAATTCAGCACCCAGAAGTTTGCCTCATTTCCCTGAGGGAAAAGCACTTTTCCTGGGACCGAGTGAGGTAACTGTGGTACTTTGGAGTCCTTTAAATAAGATGCAGAGATATTACCTCAGCCATTCCTGGCATTTTACTCCTAAGAGTATTTTTACTCCTATGAATGGACTTTTAAGAATTAAAATTACCATAGGTGCTATCCTTACTACTCGAGAATAGGCTATTCCTTAGCGCCCCATCCCACACCACCTCTAAGCCTCCGCTAGAATTACCTCAGGGCGCAAGAGGCTACGGCACCATCCGCTATGGCATTGAGCAAGGGGTTGGACTAGAAGACCTCTGGGGGTCCCTTTCATCTCTGTTCTGATTGATCTTGCTCTTAACCCATTTCAGATGGGTGACCTGGGCAATTCAAATGTGAAGCACTCTCTAGGCCAGTGTTTCTCAACCTTGGCAACTTGAAGATGTCTGGACTTCAAGTCCCAGAATTCCCCAGCCAGCATTCGCTGGCTGGGGAATTCTGGGACTTGAAGCCCAGACATCTTCAAGTTGCCAAGGTTGAGAAACACTGCTCTAGGCCACCTTTCAACGAGTTGTAAGGAGGCAGGTGCATGCATTCTCCTAGGAGTAAATGCATGTTTTATTACCATGTGTCTGCTGTGAGCACATTGCACATAAGAGCCAGACCCACGGTCCAACTTTTCAGGCCTATTTATATAGTTCTTCTACATATCAATCATAACATGATGCAGTTGCATAGAAACTAGAAATTTGAGTGTCTGCGGGCGCTGTGACTGCCACTGTAAAGCAATGGTGGTGGACCACTCATAATGTTTCCCATGGAGACCTGCTGGAAAAGACACCTCCTTAGTGATGTGAAGCTGCCTCATCCCAGTTCAAATGATTATCTGGCCAGATAGCAAATAATTCCCTAGCTAACTATCCAGGTTTCCAGGGAGATGTTGGTCATATCGCCTGCTTTTGCCTCTTTCCAAGCGGTGGTGAAAAAGGCCTTCCAGACAGAAACCCCAAACTCCAGCTCAGTTAAGCAGCAATTATTTCTGTGTGCAAGTTTTGATACTAATATTTAAAAAATTAATCCCACCTTTATTACTTATGTCAAGGTGGCAATCATACATGTTTAGCACAAAACAACCCTGTGAGGGGGGCTGATCCAAAGTCACCTACACCTGCTTTCTTGCCTTAAGGTGGCACTAGAACTCACTGTCTCCTGGGGATTGGCCCAAAGTCACCCAGTTTCATCATATCTAATGCTGGACTCCATTGGCGAGGTCGGTTTTACTCTCCGAATTCAAGGGGGCCTAACCCTAAGTTGGTTCCCCCCCCCATGGGATTTCCTTGTGTATTTCACCAGGAAGCGTAGAGTGGGGGTGGGGGGGAGCTGGAATAGTAATCCCCCTCCTAACCATACCAATGGGCTAGGAATCAGTTGGTGAGGTTGATTTTACTCTCTGAATTCAAGGGGGCCTAACCCTAACCCTAAGTGGAGTTTTCCCCCTATGGGATTCCCCCATGTATTTCACCTGGAAGCCATGACTGTGTTTACATTCGGACTTCACTTTTTCTTCGCTTTGTTTCCTGTGAAGCTTGTAAGGATTGGTGGCAAAGTTATTATTTCCTTATTGTTGTTCTCTATGTGCAAACAGTCACTTATTGGGGATTGTAGCCAAAGAGGAAAGATTTTGGTCCAGGGGTGGGAAATGAATATCATTGAAAAAAGGTCTTTTTTATGTCTACACATTTTGATCTTTTTGAGCCCATCTATAGCCACCTTGTTCAGATTTGGGTCGGGAAGTGTTCCTAGCAAGAATAAACAGGTTTCTCCTGCAATTGATCCTAATTGAGAATTTATCCCTTCGGCTTTGTCCTCTTACAGATCCTGGTGAATGGAACGGTGCTCAGCACTTTTTTTATTTCCAAGCCTAAGTAATACTTGGGAGGCAGAGAATAGATGGGGCGGGGCCAGTCAGAGGTGATATTTACGGGTTCTCTGATCTACTCAAAATTTCCGCTACCGGTTCTCTAGAACCGGTCAGAACCTGCTGAAAAACACCTCTGCAAGGGCAATTTTCCAACAGAGAGCTAGAAATGGGTTCCTGGATGGTCTTCTAGAGTAAGGTGACCAGATTTTCAGATTGGAAAAGAGGGACGCCCTTGACCGGGGGGGGGGGGGGGGGGGGGGGGGGGGGGGCTTGATTAAAAAAAAATTTTTTTGTCAAAAGGTCACCCCAGGACACTGAAACCAGCATAAATACGAATCTGTTGCCAAACAAAATTTTGATCACGTGACCATGAGGATGCTGCAACGGTCGCTAAGTGTGAAAAATGGTCGCAACGGTCGCTAAGTGTGAAAAATGGTCATCAGTCACTTTTTTCAATGCCATTGTATCTTCCTGATTATTAAAAGTGCAAATTCACTCAGTGTCAATCATGACTCCTGAGTCCATTTCAAAGTATTGTGCATAGAAATTTTTAAAATGGCTTGTTTCAATTTATTTTGGATAGAATCTTTTTTTAAATAGTTTAAGACAATTTAAAAAAAGAATCAACACAGAATAACACTATTTTTAAAAATCATATGCACAATAAATAAAATATTATTTTAAAATACATTAAAAAAATAAAAGAAAAAACCCAGCTCACTTACCAGCAGGCAGGCAGAGTCAGCAGATCTTCGTAGGGATGGATGGAAGCACACAGGGAGCCTATATATACGCAACTGCAGTAACAATGACAATGATGAAGGATTGGATTGAGTTAAAGAATAAAAGAATTCTGATCTTAGAAGGCCATGACCTGCAGGCAGGCTGGCATAATTTCTTATGGAATGAATGACAAACATAAAACGCACAAATACTTTCAAAATCATTTAATTAGAACTTTACTGCAACAATGGCTCAAAATTAAAAAAATCCACTATGTGAAAACCCCAAATTGGCTATCACCAACAGAAAGAACGACACACCCAAATTTTACAGATTGGAACAAAATTCTAAGATACAGAGATCTAATTGACAGACAGGGAAATTTAAAAACAATTGAAGAATTGGCAGATCAGAATATGAAAGGTGACTGGCTAACCTACCTCCAAATTAAAACTAAATACAATAAAGACACTAAAATATATGGTATTGAAACAGAACCACACAAATTGAATAAAATTATTCAAAGTCTGGACAGAAAGATGATAGGGAAAATATACAAATTCCTCTTGAAGTATCAAATGGAAGAGGAAATTGGAAACTGTAAAAGAACCAATGATAAAATGGGCACAGAACTTTGGCTATAACATTGAACTAGACAAATGGGAAAAATTTGGGGGAATAAATTTAAGAATGACACTATCAATCCCATACAAGGAAAACCTTGTTCTTTCAATCCTTCCAATATTTTTTTCCTTCATTCCCTTGTCTGTTTCAATATTAAGTACATTTCTTCCTTTCTTCCTATAATTTTTTCCATTTTCTTCCTTATATTATCTTTTCTGTTTCAACAGTCTTTGTTTCTTCCTTCCTTCCCTCCTTCCTTCCTTCCCTTCCTTCCTATACTTCTTCTTTCATTCATTATATTTTCTTTTCCATTTCAATATTAAGTGTAATTCTTTGTTCCTCCTTCCTTCTTTCAATCCTTCCAATACTTTTTCCTTCATTCTCTTTTCCTTCAATATTAAGTGCAATTCCTTCCTTCCTTCCTTCCTTCCTTCCTTCCTTCCTTCCTTCCTTCCTTCCTTCCTTCCTAAGTTATTTCCATTTTCTTCCTTATATAATATTTTCTGTTTCAACATAAAGTGCCTTCCTTCCTTCCCTCCCTCCCATCCCTTTCTTTATGTTTTCTTTATGTTTTCTTCATGCTTTCTTTTCTTTTTCCTCTGCTCTTTTTAAATCCCCCCCCTTCTTCTCCTCCTCTACATTTAGGTTGGATTAGTTTGTACAACAGTCATCAAACTTCTGAAGTAAAAATAAATAAATAAATCATATTTAAGAAGAAGAAGAAAAAGGAAGACGTTTTTAGTTAAGTCAAACGTTTTAATAAAAGTTTCATCTTTTAAGATTCGTCCAACACATCCAATTGTAACCTTAACAGTAAAGAATATCACCCCAGCTGCTAAAGGTTCAACCAGTCTGAGAACCATTGAAAAGACAACAGTGCAGCAAAATCCAAAAGACACAACTTCCTCACGACCTCACCGCCATTGCTTTGGTACCAAATCTTTAAGGAAGGGGCGCCAGAAAGGAGGAGGAGGAGGAGGAGGAGGAGGAGGAGGAGGAGAAGGGAACCAAAGAGACGCTCTCGGAGGCGGAGATCCCATGCACGAAGAGGCAGGAGGAGAGGTTGGGGCGCTGCACGAACGGACTCCTCGCGGCCGCTCCCACGCTCTCGGAGGCAGCGATCCCATACACGAAGAGGCAGGAGGAGAGGTTGGGGCGCTGCACGAACGGACTCCTCGCGGCCGCTCCCACGCTCTCGGAGGCAGCGATCCCATGCACGAAGAGGCAGGAGGAGAGGTGGGTGCGCTGGCAGCTGCCCCGCAGACAACTTCCACACGCTTCAGGAGCTTCTGCCGAGCGACAGGAGCCCCGGAAGCGCGTGGAAGTGGTCTGCGGGCAGCTGCCGCTGCGTCCACACTCTCGGAGGCCCAGAAGCGAGGGGACGTTCTCTGCTGGCGGCGCCGCTCCCCCGACCTCTCTTCCTTCCGCGGCGAATCCCATGGATTCACGAACGGACTCCACGGAAGGAAGAGAGATTGGGACAGCAGCGGGGAGGCCCAGAAGCGAGGGGACGTTCTCTGCTGGCGTCCGCCGCTCCCCCGATATCTCTTCCTTCCGCGGCGAATCCCATGGATTCACGAACGGACTCCACGGAAGGAAGAGAGATTGGGACAGCAGCGGGGAGGCCCAGAAGTGAGGGGACGTTCTCTGCTGGCGGCGCCGCTCCCCCGACCTCTCTTCCTTCCGCGGCGAATCCCAGGGATTCACGAACGGACTCCACGGAAGGAAGAGACATCGGGACAGCAGCGGGGAGGCCCAGAAGCGAGGGGACGTTCTCTGCTGGCGGCGCCGCTCCCCCGACCTCTCTTCCTTCCGCGGCGAATCCCATGGATTCACGAACGGACTCCACGGAAGGAAGAGACATCGGGACAGCAGCGGGGAGGCCCAGAAGCGAGGGGACGTTCTCTGCTGGTGGCGCCGCTCCCCCGACCTCTCTTCCTTCCGCGGCGAATCCCATGGATTCACGAACGGACTCCACGGAAGGAAGAGAGATCGGGACAGCAGCGGGGAGGCCCAGAAGCGAGGGGACATTCTCTGCTGGCGTCCGCCGCTCCCCCGATATCTCTTCCTTCCGCGGCGAATCCCATGGATTCACGAACGGACTCCACGGAAGGAAGAGAGATCGGGACAGCAGCGGGGAGGCCCAGAAGCGAGGGGACGTTCTCTGCTGGCATCCGCCGCTCCCCCGAAATCTCTTCCTTCCGCGGCGAATCCCATGGATTCACGAACGGACTCCACGGAAGGAAGAGAGGTCTGGTCTGGCCAGCACGCACAGAGCGGGAAAGGCAGCACCAAAGCCTGGCCGCGAGTGAGGGAGCACGCGGCGAGCAGCGACGCCGGGCTGCTTCCTCCTCCGCCGCCGCTGGCGGCTGCTCCCTCCGGGGCAGGAGAGCTGGGAGCAGCCGCCCGAGAACTTCCACGTGGTTCCAAAGGTTTTGCCGCCCGTTCCAGCGCAGCACAGGGGCTGGCTGCGAACTCTGCAAGGGGGCTGTCTCCTTCCCCCAGCCCAGCGCCTCCCGATTCCCACGGTACCAAATTTAATACAAAACATGATTTACTCACCACCAGTGAGTAAGCGCAGCTGCCCAAAACAAAGACGAAATAAAATGGAGACTCGCGCATGCGTCCTCAGCTAAGGAGTCCAGCCAATCAGTGAGCTGGTTGGCCAGCTCACTGATTGGCTGAAGTCCAGCCAATCAAATCAGTGAGCGGCAGGCTGGGCTGGCTTAAATTTGTAGGTGGTAGCATAGAACAGAACGATGAGCCAGCCCAGCAGCTGATGGGCGGGAGCTGCAAGCGCCAAAAAAAGCGTGCCTTTTTAAAAAGCGGGCGGGACGCGGGAAAATGCATCAAAAAGCGTGGGTGTCCCGCCAAAAGTGGGACGTCTGGTCACCTTAGGCATGACTAAACGCAGAAGGCGCACGGAACGCTGATCCCTTCCCCTCAAAGGTGGTCCCTATTTTTCTACATGCATTTTTTACATGCTTTCGAACTGCTAGGTTGGCAGAAGCTGGGACAAGTAACGGGAGCTTCCTCTGTTACGCGGCACTAGGGATTTGAACCAATGAACTGCCAACCTTTCTGATCGACAAGCTCAGAATCTTAGCCACTGAGCCACCGTGTCCCTTCTGACTGACCACTGACTTAAGGGGGAATTATTTGACATCATTGTAACTGAGGATGACTCTATGCTATAAAGCTGCTAGCAGAATTAGGCTACAGTGGCAGATTCTCAGTCCAAGCTGATTACTAAGTGTCGGGAGGATCTGATTATATCTCCCAAACTCCATTATGTGTGGGGAAGTGTTCTGACCCCCTCGTCCCACACCAACACACACTCCGAGCCAAAGATAAGTTACGGCATTTAATTAACAGACAGACAGGTCCTTGGCAGCAAACAGGCACAGACAAGCTTGGGCAGCAATCCAGCACAGATAAGCCATGGCAGCAATCCAGCCTGCCAAGCTCACAATAATGTTCTCCGACATTAGTTCCTGCGTTGACTTCTGCAAAAGGGGCGTGTGCACAAGCAGTCCTTTTATAGTCCGGAGAGGAGCCTAGAGACCACCAGCTGAGTGCAATTACCTCCTGTAATTGCGCAACTGTTCCTGATGCCTATTAGCTCTTCGGTGCCGGGCATCCAGGAACAACTCACTACTGTCGTCTGGCTCACTCTCCCTTGTCTCCTCCCCACTGGTTCAAGGCTCAGACGCCTCCTGGTGGCCAACCAGTCTCTCTGCGCCCTGCTCGGAGTCGGAACCCTGTCCAGGGTTCTCCACATCTTCCAGAGTCGACTCATAGGGCCCCTCGCTGTCGGAGTCTGGTGGCAGCTCCAACAGCTCCAGCTGGGCCACAACAGGAAGTGGCTCATATTTTGCTTTCCATTTCTCTTTACATGGTTGTGAGAATCCAAGCCTCCTTTCCTCCGACACCCAATTAGGCAATACCAATATTTTTTAGCTTAGTTATATTAGTGGACTGCAGAGATTTAAAGAATGAAATGCCTACTTTATCCTAGGAGCAAATGCTAAGCAAAATCTATAGTCTGGTAAAGCAAAACTGTCTCATCAATGGGAATAATTCTTAATCCTTAAATTCTTTAGGTTTTAGGAAAAATAATTTTTTTTAAAGGAGAATGGTTTTTTTTCTCTTCTCCTTTCCCAATTTTTTTAATGAAGTACTAATTCAAATTTGAATTGCTTACTTTTAACCTACCGAAGACGTAAAACTTATATGATGATATTTAATTTGGAGAAAAAAATAAACATTTTAATATCCAAATTATCCGTGCATTTAATATTGTGCCCTTTTCTAAGATATTAGGTCATCAATATCTTAGATTACTTTTGAATGAACGAACAATTTTGCTTGTACAATAAGAAACAAGATGGCTTTTTTTTTTTAGTGTGAATGTCAACTGGTGTGACAGAAAATACTTATTCCCAATAAACGTTCTAAGGTTACAAATTATAAGGGCTGTGAGCACTATTTCTGAAAAAAATAATTATATAGTAACAGCGTAATTGCTGTATAATTGGAACAGCAATGGTTCAAAGGCAAGAACACATTCATTATATATTTCAAAGTTCCCTATTTTCTGACATGACCCAGAACGATTCTGATTTCCTGAAGCATTAGCCAAATACATCCCTGCCTTAGGGATGGCCTAGAAAGCTTGATGGGTTCATCTGAAAACCTTCATGAGCAGAGAAAACTACAGATAACATGTTTATTAATTCCTGCTGTAAAACTTTAAGGGCAAGTACAGTCTACTAGAAATTATTTTCCTTGGCTAAATGAACAATTTCCAATCCCATTGAAATTAATGATATTCATACAAGCCTAAATTTGGGGTACAGGTAAAGAAAAAAAAAATGTCCCGGATATTTTTCACCGATATTGTCACAAGTAAAATTGTCACAACAGAGACCAGTATCAGTGAAGTTCGGTATTTTTTTAAATTTATTATTTAACTTTTTTTTGAAATGGAAGATGATTTTTATGAGCAGCAAGAGAAAAGTGAAAGAAGGATAATCTATTGGTATTACTCTACTAATAAAAGTTAGCCTAAGGCAAGAAAGTTTCATGAAAGTTACATATCTTGAGGAATGTATTGTAATTAGTTCTTATAATTAGTTCTCAACCGTTCAAGGTTGACTCAACCTTCCATCCTTCCGAGGTGGGTAAAATTTTGACCCAGATTGTTTAGGGGCAATAGGCTGACTCTGTAAACCGCTTAAAGAGGGCTGTAAAGCACTATGAAGCGGTATATAAGTCTAAGTGCTATTGCTATTGTTCAACTTATCTTTACTGAAATCATTAGATTTCTGAGAGGGTTGCACAAATTCATGTATCAGTCGTGGTGCTCCGTAGCAGCCGTGCTAGTGGTCCCATCACCCTCCCGTCACCCGTGCTACATCCCACCCCGCTGTGGCAAGCCCAGGACGCAGCTTGACGCTGGAGAGGAAAAACAAACTAGTAGTGTATTTTACATCATGTTTGTTTAATCATTTGTTTCAAACTTTGTCAACATGCTTGACTGTGCAAACACAGTTGAACCTTTCCCCGGGCTCATAAAAACAACTGGGATGGGAGAGGTCAGGACAAGGGTTCTTCCTTGCTTTCAGTCTTCTGATTTTCCTGAACATTCCTTAGCAACTATTTAAGCTACACCCGGATTTTATTTACTTTAGGCCAGGAGATTCAGCATTTATATTTCTGATACTACGGGGCCGTATTTCTAAATCAACACCTAGAAAATGACATAACAAATGAAGCAATATTATACAACCCAAATGTCACTGTGTAAAAGATAACATTGCCTCTAAGACACAACCATGGTGCGTGGTTATTATTGGCAGTTGAATTTGAGTAGGTTGTTAAGTAGGGTAGTCTTCACTTTCAGTTTTATTTTTGGACATCTTCTGTGGCTTCTGACTCCATTGTTCAGACTCTAATGCTTGACTGCTGGCTGTTTCTTCTGATCTTATTTAGAGCGAATTGTGATTGTTCTTTTTTGTTGCCTTACCATTCCCGTAACACTTTGCATACAGCAGTGGTGGGTTTCAAAAATTGTTCGAATCTACTCTGTGGGTGTGGCCTCCTTTGTGGGAGTAGCTTGCTGCCCATGTGACCGGATGGGAGTGGCTTGCCGCCCATGTGACCGGATATGAAGATGCCGACGACACTTGTCAGAACCACCTTAAATTACCTCACACACAGCACTGGCATGCATAAGAATAGGATGTAAACTTGTTTTTTAAAAGGCATCTTTGGTTTGCGTTAAAACAACTTCAACACACGCAATGTTCTGATTGCACCACAAACATAGTAGTCATCCTTACCTTTCACAGAGGCACTGAGTTTCATAAACATGAGCATGATAGTGTAGAATAATCATATCCAAGGACCAGTGGTGGGTTTCAAAAAATTTTGGAACCTCTTCTGTAGGTGTGGCCTGCTTTCCAGGTCCACTGGTGGAACCTCTTCTCACCGGTTCGGTAGATTTGACGAACCGGTTCTACCGAATAGGTGCGAACTGGTAGGAACCCACCTCTGGCATACAGATATTAAAAACTGATGACAAACACATGGAATCTTTCATAACTCTACAAGTTACCAGCCATAGAACTAAACATATAAATTCTTAGGGCAGCTTTGTGTCAAAAACAGAACTTGTAAAACAGGACCAGATTTTTAAGACTAGTGTGTGCTTGTTGTAGCCACTAAGAAATCCTAATAGTAGCTCCTAATGTGATTCCGACTGGGATACTGAAACCCACAAGACACAGATCCTAAGATTCTGTAATGCAATGCCAGAAACCATATCTTCCCTTTCAATCAGCAGAATCCATCAGCAATTCTTTTATCCAACATCAACATTCAAATGAACTGAACTTCTAATGTGAAAATGACCCAGCAGCTGTTTCAAATATGCCCTGTTTCCCTGAAAATAAGACCTCCCCGGATAATAAGCCCAATCGGGCTTTTGAGCACATGCACTAAAATAAGCCCTCCCCTGAAAATAAGCCCTCCCTGAAACTATTGCAACACAGCAGCAGCCATGAGGTGACCTACTACACTTCAAAAATAATAAGACCTCCCCGAAAATAAGGCCAAGTGCTTATTTTGGGGGGAGTGTCAAAAGAAAATAAGACGCTGTCTTATTTTTGGGGAAACACGGTAAGGAAGCCATTACTTCCAAATGTTAGACTTTTTGTTTTTCCCTAAAAAAAAAAAAGATTTATAAATAACGGATAAAATGAGAGATTGCAAAATAATACATGTTTACCTTGTTAAAGATTCTAAAAAGACAAGACAGTGGGTTAGAGGAAGAATAACAACCTTGGAAAGCTCTACGAAGCCAGAACACGGTGTTCACCGCTTAAAAAACAGCTTGTGTTCTTCCTTGGGAAGAAAGAGGAAAAAGACATAATGGAGCATTCTCATTTCTGTTATCCTTACAAACAAATACTGCTAGAAAAGCATGTGGAGCTTTGGTAACAAAACATCGTCTTGACTATTGGCCCGCTGCTTTTATTTTTTCATTTAGCACCGTATGTTGTTCAGAACAGCTTACCTGTTGAAGAACATTTCTGAGAAAAGATAAATCTTCCTGACAGACTGAGAAGGTATGTCTTGCACACTAGTGGTGGGTTTCAATTTATTTTCGTACCGGTTTGCTCATGTGTGCGCATGCACGCGACACTTCTGCATATGCGCAGAAGTGCCCGGGCGGGTGGGCAGAGCCTCCCACCACCGCCACTACTGGTTCACCTGATCTGGGGTGAACCGGCAGAAACCCACCTCTGTTGTACACCAGAAGAGCCGAGGTGGCGCAGTGGTTAAATGCAGCACTGCAGGCTACTTCAGCTGACTGCAGTTCTGCAGTTCGGCTGTTCAAATCTCACCGGCTCAAGGTTGACTCAACCTTCCATCCTTCCGAGGTGGGTGAAATGAGGACCCGGATTGTTGTTGGGGGCAATATGCTGACTCTGTAAACCGCTTAGAGAGGGCTGAAAGCCCTATGAAGCGGTATATAAGTCTAGCTGCTATTGCTATTGCTATTTCTCAGTTGCACACAGATTTGTGCAATCCAGGAAAAAAGGGCAAATGTATAGATTTGGCACATATATAAAAAGTGGGCGTCAAAAAGAGGGAGAAAGAGAAATGAACCATCTGAATGCCTTGCTTGCGAATCTAATATGAGAAAGCAGATTGGCTGCTTTGTAAGAAAGCCTGTTTGTCTTGCGCATCTGTAAATATAACAAGTTCTCCGTTCAGTTTAGCGCCATTATATGAAACCAACCATCACAAACTGCTTTCTGAAAGTAACAGTTGAATGAATGAAAACATTCAAGTCATTATTTACTTTCACATGGTCACTTCTTCTCACCTTATTAGTTCACAAGTAGAAATATACAACTACAAATATTTTTTGGCAATGTCCTGATTAAAAGAACAGCTTCAACAAAACTCCCAATCTGCTGTTGTGTATTGTATTGGATATTTCATAGATATATTTGTAGATATTTGTAAACTTCGTCACAGATTACAGGGGTTCCCTCCCCCTCCACAAATAGGTGACACAGAAATGAAACTGAATGTGTGCCACTATGAATATATAACCAAACATTTCCTTTGTCAATAAAACTCTGGGTTAGTTACCATCTCTCAACCTCCTTCCTTCATCTGTTTGTTGATAACATAGGAACACGGCAATTATGTTTCTGTGTGTGTGTGTGTGTGTGTATATGTATGTATGTATGTATGTATGTATGTATGTATGTATGTATGTATTTATCAGCACAAATACAACACACACACACACACACACACACACACACACACACACATATATATATATATATATATATATATATATATATATATATATAATATTATATTATATTATATTATATTATATTATATTATATTATATTATATTATATTATATTATATTATATTATATTATATTATATTATATTATATTATATTATATTATATTATATTATATTATATTATATTATATTATATTATATTGTTCCATCTTCAGTAAACAGCTGAAACATTTTGAACTCATCTGAAGATGCTCCGATTTTAAAATGATGTTTTCCCTCTTCTCCCAAAAGAAATGTGGCTGCAAATAGATCTAGCAAACTTTATTGATGATTGTTTGTTCATGGATACAGGGTAGAATCTGCCAACTTACAGGTCATCTTTGACTTATGAACACAATTTAGCCCAATGTTTATGTTGCTAAATGAGACATTTGTTAAGTTTTGCCCCATTTTACGACTTTTCTTGCAACTGTTGTTAAGTGAACCACTGCAGTTGTTGAATTAGTGACATGCAGGGCCGGATTTAGATGAAAAGAGGCCCTAGGCTATTCCACTTATGAGGCCCTTTCACCTCACATGTTTAAGTTTGTAAATTACATGAGAGACAATAAAATACATCATTACTGTGATATATCAATATATATCAATATATATAGCTGGCCTCCTGACGGAGGGCGGCTCTGCTCTGCGGCAAAGGCAGCGAGGCCAGCCGCCTCCCCTGCTGCGCTCAGCTGCCCGGCTCAGCCCCCTCGCCCTCACCTGCCTGGCTGCTGGTGGGCTCCGCGTCGACGGGGCGGCTACTGGGAGCGGCCGTGCCTCTCGCCCGACCGCCGGTGCTGGGAACGTGGGCGGGCTCCCCAACTGCTGCGGCGCTGGAACGATCTTAACCAATACATTTTTATGTTTGTTTATTAGTCTTATGCGTAGAATTTCTCATTATTTTCGGTTCGGTGTTTTAGTGCTCACGGTTTTTAGAATAGTGTAATTTTAATTTTGCTCACAATTTGAATGTAGGCCCCTCTTGATCTTGAGGCCCTAGGCTGAAGCCTAGTTAGCCTATAAGAAAATATGGCCCTGGTGACATGGTTGTTAAGTGAAACCAATCTGTCTAATCTTTTGAGTCACCATTGAATCAGGTAATTACAAAGAATATATTTGGGATCTCCTGAAGCAATTCAAAAACATAGTTTGGCAACCAAAGCTTAACACTTAAGCAAGCCTTTGTTTTCAAAGGGCATTGCCGAGCTTCCAAGGGAATAAAAGAATTTGGAACACAGCTTGTAACACTTAAAAGAAATCTTAAACATTTCATCTGCAGTTGTGCTATGTGGCTGCATATAAAATGTGTAATACGATTTTGGCATTAAAAATGCATATTGCTACGTGAACAAATCTTCCTCCTTTTGGCTAAAATTATTGAGACAAGGCTATTGTAGTACATTTGCCTTCAGAAATATTGCCTTGCAATGAGGCAGCGTCTTTAAAGCATGGTAAATACAATGACTAAATAACTAAAATTCTCTGTTGTATCTCTCACTTACATTAATACTATCTTGATATAGATAGTATGCAGTGTTGTGGCCCAGCAGGAGCCGTTGGAGCTGCCACCAGACTCCGGCAGCGAGGGGCCCTATGAGTCAGCAGGGCGCAGAGAGGCTGGTTGGCCACCAGGAGGCACTTGAGCCTTGGACCAGTGGGGAGGAAACGAGGGAGCGTGATCCGGACGTCAGCAGTGGGGAGGAGCCAAGGGAGTTGTTCCTGGATGCCTGGCACTGGAGAGCTAATAGGCGTAAGGAACAGTTGCACAGTTACAGGAGGTAATTGCACTCAGCTGGTGGTCATTAGGCTCCTCTCAAGACTATAAAAGGAATGCTTGTGCACACGCCCCTTTTGCAGGAGTCAACGCATTAACTAATGTTGGAGAACTAGCTTGGCAGGCTGGATTGCTGCCAAGGCTTGTCTGTGCTGGTTTGCTGCCAAGGACCTTCTGTCTGTTAATAAATTCCGTAAAGTATCTTTGGCTCGGCGTGCTTTGGTGTGGGACAAGGGAGGGTCAGAACAGTGCAGTATAGGTAATCCTCAAGTTATGACAATTACTTACTGACTGTTCCAAGTTACACAATAAGCCTCCCCCCAGTGTTTACGACGAAGTGCCAAAATTATGAATATTGCAGCACCACAGCAGTGATGCTGTCCTCGCTCCAACTCCTGTCAACCTAGAAGCTTGAAAGCATGCAAATGCGAGTAGATAAATAGGTACCGCTTTGGTGGGAAGGTAATATTCCATGATGTAATGCTGGCCACATGACTGCAGAAATGTCTTTGGACAGTGCTGGCTCAACAGTCTTGAAACGGAGATGAGCACCGCCACTTATACTTGGCAATGACTAGCAGAGTAAAATCCTCAGGGGTTCCTTTACCTATCTGTTACAGTGAATAGGGTTGCTAATAAAGGACTCCATCAATCTAGATTTTGTTTTAGGACTTCAATAGGTATGTTATTTTGTCCAGGAGCCTTAATAGATTTAATGTTTCATATACAGTTGAAAGGGTCACAATTTCCTCCTCTAATGCTGATTTCCACAATGTGAAAGTAGGTAAGGTGAGTAAGCAATGTTATCTTATTGGTTGGAATTAAATCAGTAAATTAAAAAGATCAGAACAAAGAGATGACGGAACAAGGGAGTAACCACCAACATTGAGGAAGGGTGAACCACTTGTACAGTACAGAAAAAGAGAGCAAACTCACTTCCTCCTAGCACTGATGATGTTACCTAATTGGGTAATGAAACATCTGCAAGAAAATAACTGAGCCCAAAGCATCAAGGACATCACAGTTCAACTATGAACTATAAATATTCTCTTTTACGGGAATAGCTAGTATAGTATATAGCTATGCTACCCATAAGAATCCAAAGGCATGAGTGTGCATAACAGATCTTGGATGAGTAGCTATAGAAGCCAACATTTCCTTGACAACATTTATTTCCAAATCATGTAGATTGCTCCAGACAAAGAGGGTTTTTTTTGGTGAAAAATATCAGTTTTTATTTGCAAAGCCTGCTTACTGCTTCAGATCACAAGCTTGTTGACTCAGAACTTTTATTTTCAAAATCTTATTGCTGCTTTATGATTGAAATATCATCAAACTGCATTCAATTCCTTATATTCCTCAAGAGTTTATATTGTGTTATTCTATTTTATTATTTTTTAATCAGGGATGGATGGATGGATGAATAGATGGAGATATACATATAGATAGAGATATATAGAGAAATATGTAAAACTGCTAAGAGCATGTGTGTGTACCCACACCAGGGGTGGGTTTCAACCGGTTCGCAGCGGTCCCTGCGAACTGGTTGGTCGGCGAACCCGGAAGTAAGTAACTTCCGGGAACGGCGAAGGGCCCACCCGTGCGCCCGCGCTCCTTACCCAGTTTTGACGAGTTCTGTGCTTCCACACATGTGCAGGACGCATACAGCACCTGCGCGATCCTCCAGGAGCAGCTGGGGCATCGCACAGACGCTAGTACGCATGCGTGCACCGTGCGCGTGCACGCGCGTGCGCGAGGACGCCGCCAGCCCTGTTCCAACCGAACCGGTTGGAACGGGGCGAGAAACCCACCCCTGGTGTGTGCACACACACATACACTTTTAGAAGTTTACAGCATATATGTATGTATGTATGTTTGTATGTATGTAAACTGCTAAGAGTTTCTGTCTGCAGGAGGAATAAAGCAATAACTACATAGCAAATAAGTGACGGGTGGGGCATTTATAAAGTCTCCCAGAGATGGAAAGATATATGTCATTCATAGTTTCCGTGCAATCCCATGTATATTTAGAAATGCATTGCTTAATCTTTGAAACTAAATTAGATGACTGCTTGCGTGATGACAAATATTGTCACTGGTTCAGAAACATGACTCAGGGGGAAAAAAAAACCTTTACCTTTCTACGATTTATTTCTCTTACTAGAAATACCTTAAATGCAGCCAAATGTATGTATTGAAATGAACATGGTACTATTTTTTGAAGAAATCAAAATAGGGTAAAATTAACCTCCTGTAAATTATTTTCTTTTAAAAATGGATTTATTAAAATGCTATAGAGCCAAGGTGGCGCAGTGGTTAAATGCAGCACTGCAGGCTACTGCTAGATCAGCAGGTCAGCGGTTCAAATCTCACCGGCTCAGGGTTGACTCAGCCTTCCATCCTTCCGAGGTGGGTAAAATGAGGACCCAGATTGTTGGGGGCAATATGCTGACTCTCTGTAAACCGCTTAGAGAGGCCTGAAAGGCCTATGAAGCGGTATATAAGTCCACTGCTATTGCTATTGCTATTGCTAAATAATCTTATGTCTTTTACCAGAACAGAATTATATATTTCTCTCCCTCTCCCTCCCCCCTCTCTCTTTCTCTCTCTCTCTTTCACACACACAGTGTGAAGTGACGTGAAAGATTTGGGTTTTTTTTCAATCAATACTCTATTAAAATATGCTTTTAAAACAACAATAACACTTCTTGTTTGTTTCAATAGCATGAATAATTAACAATGAAAGTGGCTGGATTTTGCACAACACACTAAACTCGAATGTTAACCACGCTTTAGCTTAGCACATTGAGAGCACCATATATCCACATGAACATCCAGAAAATTATTTAGAAGATGTATTAGAAGATTATTAGAAGATGTATTAGAAGGTTTCCCAGGAATAATTCCCCTTTGGGGACTTTCCAAATGTTGGAATTGAGAACTGTTGCCTTATGGGGCTCCTCAGAATAATCTTGCTAGCCTCAATCTCCCCCAGGTAATTCAAACCAAAGGCTATGTGGCAAACAAGTGTTTCCTTATCTCAGCGATTTTAAGACAAGTGGACGTCAACTTCCAGAATTCCTGGAGAATTCTGGGAGTTGAAGTCTATAAATCGTAAAGTTGTGAGGTTGAGTAATAGTAGGATAAACCAATGGCCTCTTAAGGGCCCAGGCACAAAACCTTAAAAGAGTTTTTTTCCATCTTGCCAAGGCAAACCAAGTGTGGTCTCGGTGTGGTCTTACTAGGGCTTTATAGAGTGGTATTAGTACCTCACTTGATCTTGATTCAGAGGTGGGTTCCTACCAGTTCGCACCTATTCGGTAGAACCGGTTCGTCAAATCTACCGAACCGGTTAGAAGAGGTCCCACCGGTGGACCCGGAAAGCAGGCCACACCTACAGAAGAGGTTCCAAAGTTTTTTGAAACCCACCCCTGGTCCTTGGATATGATTACTCTACACTATCATGCTCCTATTTATAAAACTCAGTGCCTCTGTGAAAGGTAAGGATGACTACTGCGTTTGTGGTCCAATCAGAACATTGCGTGTGTTGAAGTTGTTTTAACGCAAACCAAAGATGCCTTTTAAAAAACAAGTTTACATCCTATTCCTATGCATGCCAGTGCTGTGTGGGAGGTAATTTAAGGTGGTTCTGGCAAGTGTCGTCGGCATCTTCGTATCCGGTCACCTGGGCGGCAAGCCACTCCCATCCGGTCACATGGGTGGCAAGCCACTCCCACAAAGGAGGCCACACCCACGGAGTAGGTTCGAACAGTTTTTGAAACCCACCACTGTCTTGATTGTATCCCCGTTAATGCAATTTAGGTTTACGCTGGCTTTTTTTTTGGCTGGCACTGCACATTGCTGGCTCATATTTAGCTGGTTGTCCACTAAGGCTCCAAGATTCCCCCTCACAGTCATTGCTATTAATCCTGGTCTCACCCAGTCTATATATGTGTACTTTTGATTTTTCTTATCTAAGTGTAGGACTTTACGTTTCTCTGCATTGAATTTCATTTTGTTAGATAGGGCCCAGTGTGCAAGTCTGTAAAGATCCTTTTGGATCTTGATCCTATTTTTTAGGATCTGTTGTCTATTCATTCAGCTTAGTATCCTCTGCAAATTTGGTAAGTTCCCTTTCTATTTCCTCGTCTAAATTGTTTATGAAGATATTGAAGGGTACTGGGCCTAAGACGGAACCTTGTGGTACCCCACTTCTTACTTCTCTCCATGTAGACTTAGACCCGTTAAGGATTACTCATTGAGTACTGTTTGTCAGCTAGCTGCGAATCCATCTGGTGCTGAAGCTATCTATCCAGAGATGGGTTCCTGTTGTGGCTCAACAGGAGCCATTGCAGCTGCCACCAGACTCCGACAGCGAGGGTCCCTATGAGTCGGCTTTGGAGGATGTGGAGGACCCTGGACAGGGTTCGGACTCCGAGCAGGGCACAGAGAGGCTGGCTGGCCACCAGGAGGCACCTGAGCCTTGGACCAGTGGGGAGGAGACAAGGGAGTGTGATCTGGACGTCAGCAGTGGGGAGGAGCCAAGGGAGTTGTTCCTAGATGCCCGGCACGAAAGAGCTCATAGGCGTAAGGAGCAGTTACAGGAGATAATTGCACTCAGCTGGTGGTAATTAGGCTCCTCTCAAGACTATAAGAGGAATGCTTGTGCACACGCCCCTTTTGCAGGAGTCAACGCATTCACTAAAGTTGGAGAACTTTCATATTAGCTTGGCAGGCTGGATTGCTGCCAAGGCTTGTCTGTGCTGGATTGCTGCCAAGGACCTGTCTGTCTGCTAATAAATGCCTTAAAGTATATTTGGCTCGGCGTGCTTTGGTGTGCGACGAGGGGCGTCAGAACAGGTTCCTACCAGTTCAGACTGGTCCGGCCAAGTAGTTAGTAACCCAGCCAGCCACGTCCCTAAACTGGTTCTATCGGTGGCGCCATAGGGGCTGCCATCTGATATTTTGCTTCTGCTCATGCGCAGAAGCATTTTTTACGCACCCAAAATACGTCCCTGAGCGAACCAGCAGTAAAAGAAGCCGGAACCCATCTCTGAATCTATCCCACTTTTTTCTAGCTTATGAAGAAATAAGTTGTGGTCTACTTTGTCGAATGCCTTGCTAAAGTCTAAGTATATTATGTCCACAGTATTTCTCTGGTCTACTAATTTAGTCATTATGTTGAAGAATGAAATAAGATTGGTTTGGCATGATCTGTTTTAAAAACCCATGCTGGCTGCTAGTTATTACTTGGCTCCAGGGGTGGGTTGCTAATCCTGTTCCAACCGGTTCGGTTGGAACGGGGCCGACGGTGTCCTCGTGCACGCGCGCAGTTCACGCATGTGTCTTAGCACTTGCGCGATGCTCCAGCTGCTCGCGGAGAATCGCGCAGGCGCTGTATGTGCCATGCGCCTGCGTGGAAGCGCAGAACCCTTCAAAGACCGGTAAGGAGCGCGGGCGGGCGGGTGGGCCCTTCGCCGTTCCCGGAAGTTACTTACCTCCGGGTTCGCCAACCAACCGGTTCGCGGGGACCGCCGCGAACCGGTTGAAACCCACCCCTGCTTGGCTCATTTCTAGGTGATGGCAGATCTGTTTTTTAATTACCTGGTGAGATGGTTTTTAAGCAAAATAGGGTGAGGCTGTCAAGCTATTCAAGGTAGATCAGACTAGGAAACCAATTGGTGCTACTTTTATTGCAAAGCGATACTAATGGACTTGCAAATCTGTAAATGTTTCTCCCCTCGCTTCCTCCTTGTAAAAATTAGGGAGAGGCTTATCGGAGATATTTACACAAATTGCATTCTTATCTGACTGTTGCAAAGGGTAAAGGATCTTTAGCTCAGCTCTTAAGGCCATTCCCTCTCCCCTTGACAGAAGCTCTGCTCTCACTGTTGTGACTGTTCACTGTCTTGAATTTTTTTGACCAGACCAAGTGGACATCTCTCATCAGGGCCAATTTTAGACTACAGGTAGTTCATGGTTAACGACATCTGGAACCAGCACTTCCAACACTAAACACCGTATATGGCATAAAGTGCAATGTCACATGATTGCGTCTCTTAGTGACAGCCATTGCCATTTGCTAAGTGAGATTTACAGGTCTTCAAGCAAAGATCTTCTTGCAATTTCCTTCTGGCTTTCAACAATCAAGTCAGTGGGGAAGCCAGCAAGAAATTGTAGGTCTTAGGTGTCTTGCAAGCAGGCTGGCAGGGAGGTAAATCGTGACCTGTCAAATGCGTGCCTGACAAAAGCGCGCTGACAAAAGCGCGGCGAGAAACCCGTGACATTGAAAGCGCTCCCACAAAAGAGCGCCGACAAAACCGCGCCGACGAAAGCGCGATTAGGGTTAAGGTAAGGGTAAGGGTTAGGGTTAGGGTTAGGTTTAGGGTTGTTACGTTGTTTCTGTTGTTTTTTGATAGCACGCTTTCATTGGCGCGCATTTGTCGGCACGCTTCTGTGGGCGTGATTTCAACCTCGTGGTTTTCTCGCCGTGCTTTTGTCGACGCGCTTTTGTCGAGCGCGCATTTGTCAGTGAACCGAGGTAAATAGCTGCTGCCCAGTGGGGAAGATAACACAGGGGTGCGCAGGTGGCCAGGGAGGCACAATAGCAGTTAGACTTATATACCGCTTCATATGGCTTTCAGCCCTCTCTAAGCGGTTTACAGAGTCAGCATATCGGCCGTTGTAGAGAGGATATGTGAGGGTGTGTGGGTGGCTAGGGAGGCACAGTACAAACACAGAGGGTGCTGGTGGATGGTCATGGGTGGGGGAAATGTACTGGAGTGACTTGGTATGTTTCCTGTCAGCTTCCCTATTAACTTTATTTGGAAAGCTAGCAGGGAAGGTTGCAAATAGCGATCATAGCAATAGCAGTTAGACTTATATACCGCTTCATAGGGCTTTCAGCCCTCTCTAAGCGGTTTACAGAGTCAGCATATCGCCCCCAACAACAATCCGGGTCCTCATTTTACCCACCTCAGACGGATGGAAGGCTGAGTCAACCTTGAGCCTGGTGGGATTTGAACAGCCGAACTGCAGAACTGCAGTCGGCTGAAGTAGCCTGCAGTGCTGCATTTAACCACTGCGCCACCTCGGCTCTAACAGTTGTAGTGTCATCATAGGACACTACAACTGTTATACGGTAGTTGCCAAAGGTCCAGATTATGATCATGTGACTGCGGGGGTGCTGGGTGGTGCGCTCCTTGGCAAAGAGTCCAAACGTATTTTCAGAAGGCAAACTGACCAGCATGAACCAAGTTGCTTCCTGCAAAGGCTCATGTCCTCCCTTATGTCTTATGGGAGGGGCCAATCACCTCCAAACCTTACTCCCAAGTCATCCCTTCTGATTTGACTGTTCTTGCCTTCTGGCAGCTCTGCGCATGTGTGCACTGGGAACAGGGGGAGCCTGTTCCTCTGCCTCTCTGTTGTCCGACTGGAGGCTCCGGAGGCAGCACATAACTCCCAGATGGCCCTGGCCTCCTCTTGTTTTCCGACGCAGAGCCCTCATCCGAGTCTTCCCCAAACTCTAGGACTGCCCCATGTTCCTCCCCAACCTATTTGCTGTCTGACTCCGCTACGAGCTACGAGCGCTGTTGGCGGACCCCATCAGAAGTTGTGTAAACCTACCGTACCATTGACTTGAATATTTTGGTTAATTGTGGAATCTTTTTTCCCCATAGGAACATTTTTAAAAGACAATATCAATATAAGTTAATTTTTAAAAAAGTTTAAAATTTTAAGAGAGTATAAATGTCAATTGTTCATAGTATTTTAATCCTTTATGATTCCTCAGAGTCACGAATTGATGGCCGCGGAGATTGAAATGATAAAAATATTATAGAAATGGGGTGAGATTTACATTTCTGTACATTTGGAGCCTGTTCTTGTGTGTGTTAGTAGATAGAAGAATGTTATTTTAATATATTTGGGACCAGATATTTAAGAAAATAAAAAAGAGTAGTTTTAGTCATTAGAAATAAGGATCTTGCAGCTGTCAATCTATCACACCCTTCCCTTTCCAAACTAGCATATGATCTTGTCACAAGGACGAGGGTGGAAGATAAAGTTTCATCATTTTATATTGTCTGCTTCCTCTTTTTAGTGTATTATTTGGGTGTCCTACTGGCAAATAGAGTTTGATATTCATGGTTAGAAGGTCCCTGGATAGGTTAACCTATAAAACTAAATTATCAGGTCAGATTTATGTTGTGAATATATATTTTTTTAATGACAGAATCACTTTTTTGAATCATGTACTGTTTCTCTTGGTTTCCATCATCAAAGTTCACTCTTAAGGAAGAAGGAAGGGGAAGGAGAAGAGGAAGGAAGGAAGTAGAGAAGGGAGAGAGGGTGAAAAGAAAGAGGTAAGGAGAGGAGGATGAAAAGGGGGAGGAGAGAGGGTAGAAAGGGAAAGAGGAAGAGCAGGAGCAAAGGAGAGGTAAGGGAAGAAAGAAAGAAGGGGAAGGAGAGGAGGAAGGAAGGAAGTAGAGAAGGGAGAGAGGGTGAAAAGAAAGAGGTAAGGAGAGGAGGATGGAAAGGGGGAGGAGAGAGGGTAGAAAGGGGAAGAGGAAGAGTAGGAGCAAAGGAGAGGTAAGGGAAGAAAGAAAGAAGGGGAAGGAGAAGAGGAAGGAAGGAAGTAGAGAAGGGAGAGAGGGTGAAAAGAAAGAGGTAAGGAGAGGAGGATGGAAAGGGGGAGGAGAGAGGGTAGAAAGGGAAAGAGGAAGAGCAGGAGTAAAGGAGAGGTAAGGGAAGAAGGAAGGGAAGGGAGAGCAGGAAGGAAGAAAGTAGAGAAGGGAGGGAGGGAGAAAAGAAAGGGAAAATAAGGTGGTGTTACAACAGGAGGAAGGGATAGTAAATAAAGCAACCCAAACAGTATATTATAACCTGTTAAATGAAATAATAAATGTATAAGAATGATAAATGTTAAAATACCTGTAACCAAACGACATGCTGTATGTGATGATGTTTTTTTTATCTCTCTGTGTGTTTTTTTTTATTTTATTATTGTGTGTATGTGTGGTTTATGTAATAAATTTTTTTTTAAAAAAAGTTCACTCTTACAGGCTTCCAAATGACACCAGAGAAATTTATCGCATACTACTATTATGCAGATAGCCCTTACTTGATCGCTGCTCTGTTTAGTGAGCTTTCAAAGTTACAAAGATTCTAAGAAAATAACTTTGCCAAGCCTCACACTTATGCCCATGGCATGATGGTCTCATCATTGGTGAGATGATCAACATTTGGGCATTTGACAACTGACTTCTGACAAAGCAGAGTCGAGAAACTGGTAGTAAAATTAAAAGCTGCATCATGCAATGCATACCATGAAGAGCCGAGGTGGCGCAGTGGTTAAATGCAGCCCTGCAGGCTACTTCAGCTGACTGCAGTTCTGCAGTTCGGCGGTTCAAATCTCACCGGCTCAGGGTTGACTCAGCCTTCCATCCTTCTGAGGTGGGTAAAATGAGGACGCGGATTGTTGGGGAGATATGCTGACTCTGTAAACCGCTTAGAGAGGGCTGAAAGCCCTATGAAGCGGTATATAAGTCTAGCTGCTATTGCTATTGCTATTACCAACTGCATCCCTTAGCAGCGGTGGGAGGACAACCGTGGTATAGAATGAAATATTGCTGTGGCACATTTTTCTCTTTTCTTTTTTACTTTAATCTTTTATTTGGTGCCTTTGAGTCAGTATTGACTCTTGGTGGCTGCCTGGATAAATCCCTGCACCTTTGTTGGCAAGATTTGCCAAGAGGTTTTGTTATTGCCTCCTCCCTGGGACTGAGAGGGATTGGCTCAACGTCGCCTAGCTGGTTTTATGCCCAAGGCAGGACTAGAATTTACAGTCTCCCAGCCTGGTGCCTTAATCGTTACACCAAACTTTAGTCATTCTTCTCCTTAACCAAGCATAACTTGGCATTCTTGGTTGGATTATGATCTTGGAATGGAATGGGATTAGATAGGACAGAAGCTTCTTCAACCTTTACTATCCTGTTGGCTTTGTACAAGTCCACTAGATGGGTGAATGTTATGAAATTTGTTGGGTGGATGCCAGAGGTGGGTTCCTACCAGTTCGCACCTATTCGATAGAACCGGTTCGTCAAATCTACCGAACCGGTTAGAAGAGGTTCCACCAGTGGACCCGGAAAGCAGGCCACACCTACAGAAGAGGTTCCAAAAATTTTTGAAACCCACCACTGGGTCCTTGGATATGATTATTCCACACTATCATGCTCCTATTTATAAAACTCAGGGCCTCTGTGAAAGGTAAGGATGACTACTGCGTTTGTGGTGCAATCAGAACATTGCGTGTGTTGAAGTTGTTTTAACGCAAACCAAAGATGCCTTTTAAAAAACAAGTTTACATCCTATTCTTATGCATGCCAGTGCTGTGTGTGAGGTCATTTAAGGTGGTTCTGACAAGTGTCTTCATATCCGGTCACATGGGTGGGAAGCCACTCCCATCTGATCACATGGGCAGCAAGCCACTCCCATCCAGTCACATGGGTGGGAAGCCACTCCCATCTGATCACATGGGCAGCAAGCCACTCCCATCCGGTCACATGGGCGGAAAGCCACTCCCACAAAGGAGGCCACACCCACAGTGTAGGTTCGAACAATTTTTGAAACCCACCACTGGTGGATGCCATGTAGACAATTCCATTTAAGTTCTTCTTGTCGCTCTGTTTTCAGATTGCAACGTTTTGACTTAAAACTGTCTATCAGATGCTCTTTGGGGGTATAAGCTCTTTTGAACCAAGCTGGATTATGCTGCTTATATCATGCCCTGAAAGCAAATAACCCACAGGAGCACTGTAGCTAATTTTACAAACATCATTTTAAAATCACCAGAGGGTGCATTTTGTAGTCACACGATACATTCATCTAACAATCACTTCGGTTTGCATACAGATGGCTTTGCAAAGAGAGGTCTGAAAAATATGTTATCGTTTTTAATCTGTTAACAAGGAATTCCAAAGGAGTTCAGCAAATTCCTTCTGGAGCGGGCATTATACAGTTATCTACAATGATCATCTACTCCTGGGAATTAATATTATTAGGAATTATTAACGGAGCAGATAAAATCCTGACAGCATTTTGTATCCAAAATATGTAACAGAATTTTTTTAAAGTAGTTTAAGAAGCAGATTAAAAAAAATGCTTTAATAGTTCTGGTCCATTATGGAAAAATGCAAAACAAAGCGGAAAAAATAATAATTGATGCTTGTTTTTTTCTGGGGCATAAATTCTACAGAATATCGAGGATCTTTTGAAAATGCCAGGCTACATGAGAGTCTCACAAACATCCCTTTTCCCCCTCTTGGCTAATCAACCAACACGGGAAGGTTTATGCTTGGTCATGGGACGGAGGTGTTTTATTTGATTGTTGCAATAAACAGACAGCGTGTTTTATGCTGTTGTGCATGCACTTTGGATCACGAGCTATAACTATCTGTTCTTCATAATGGTAACAATTCCTGTAATTAGAAAGGATGCTTTTGACAAATTCATGTGACTGAGAACATGGTTCGCGCTGGACTGACCATCACTAGCAATGATAATAATTTACATGGATGATTTGAAGCTGCATGGAAACACATCATCTGAAATAGAGGCACTGCTCAACACTATCCAAATATACAGCCACCCTCACCATCAAATAGGGAAAAACAGTGAAAACTCAAGGAATCAAGATGGAAATAACATGAAGAGCTTGAATGAAGATGATAATGACAAATATTTGGGCATCCTTCAAGCACACTGAAGTCAAGGAAAGGGTTGAAAGTGAATACATCAAGAGCGGGAAGAAGATCCTAAAGTTCAAACTCAGTGGAGGAAATACCATCAAGGAATTTAGCGCCTGGGCAATTCCAGTCATTAGATACAAAGCTGGAATAGTGGACTGGGCTCAAGCAGAACTAAAGGCCATGGATAGGAAGACCTGAAAAATAATGAATCGTGCCCTTCATCCATGCACTGATGTGGGGAATAGGTCGGCACGGAATGTTGCATGTACACCAGAGTGTTGGGAAAAAAAAGAGCATTAGAAGAATATCTCTAGGAAGCGAAGAAGATGCCCTGAAACTCTACCATGAAGGCTTACTAACTTCTGGAGAATCAAAACTGGCATACAAAAAAGACCAAATGAAAAACAGAAAAGAGACATGCCAAACTAACGCATTACATGGTGTTCTGATCCCCTCCTCCGTCCAGTAACGAATGCCGAAACAAGCTTAACTGGAATGTACTTTATTAGCAAGAAACCAAAACCTCGGTGGCTGAAAGCCAAACATAACAAACAGATAAGGACCTTGGCAGCAACTCAGACAAGCCTTGGCAGCAATCCAGCCTGCCAAGCTAGTTACAAAAGTTCTTCCAACTTTTAGTCAATGTGTTGACTTCTGCAAAAGGGGTGTGTGCACAAGCATTCCTTTTATAGTCTGGAAAGGAGCCTAATGACCACCACCTGAGTGCAATTACCTCCTGTAACTGCGTAATTGTTCCTGACACCTATTAGCTCTCCAGTGCCGGGCATCCAGGAACAACTCACTGCTGATGTCCAGATCACACTCCCTTGTCTGCTCCCCACTGGTCCAAGGCTCAGGTGCCTCCTGGTGGCCAACCAGCCTCTCTGCGCCCTGCTCGGAGTCGGAACCCTGTCCAGGGTCCTCCACATCCTCCAGAGCCGACTCATAGGGCCCCTCGCTGTCGGAGTCTGGTGGCAGCTCCAACAGCTCCTGCTGGGCCACAACACATGGCCAGTACATTAAAAATAGCAGACAAAGCAGATAGCAAAGCAATGGGTGACAGCAAGAAAATTGAAGAAAGAGGCAGAGGGACTAATTCTGGCTGCACAAGACCAAGCTTTAAGAACAAATGCATACAAAAGCCAGAATTGAGAAGACTACAAATGTTGTTTCTGCAAAGAAGCTCAATAAACAGTGGACCATCTGGTTAGCTGCCACAAGATGATCATATAAACCATGACCCGACAAAAGGGCGAACGTCAAAACCGCGCCTGACTAAACCGCGTCGCTGACTTCATCAACGAAGCGACAACAGCCAGCGCGGAGAAAGAAGGGCGCTTTACAATAGCACGTCGAAAGAAAGCCAATTTAACTTAAGGTAAGGGTTAGTTTTATGGTTAGGTTTAGGATAAGGTTAAGGGTTAGGTTTAGGGTTAGGTTTAGGGTTAGGTTTAGGGTTAGGATTAGGTTTAGGGTTAGGTTTAGGGTTAGGGGTTAAGTTTGGGTTTAGGGTTACTTTTACAGCGCGCTTCTGTCTCTGTGCTGTTGTCGCCCTGTTGATGACGTCAGCGACGTGGTTTAGTCAGGCGCGGTTTTGTCGTTCGCCCTTTTGTCGGTGAACCCGTATAAACAAGGTGTGTCAAACTCAAGGCCCATGGCCACCCTGGAAACAACATAAGACTGGCCCGCCTTTGCCAGAGAAAATGGAGCTCGGGAAGGCTGTGCGCAGCCTTTGTGAAGTCTGTTTTCACTGGCAGAGCACTAAGACCACCACAGGCGCCCTGACACGTGTGATGTTGAGCTGGCCATACCCACCCCGCCCCCCCGAGATCAAGCACAACCCTCATGTGGACCTCAATGCAATTGAGTTTGACACCCCTGATGTAAACTGACTACAATCAACAGCAGTACAAACTAGCAAGGATGGTGCATTGTAGAATCCAAAGAGAAAAGTACCTGTCACCTAACATCCCAGACTTGGACAATTTTCAAGAAAGTCGAAAAAAAAAGTCTGGATAGTGGCATTGCAGTACCTGGAGATAACAGAAGCGAAGAGAAAGAACTGGAGGAACTTACAAAACACAAAAGACCTGCAAATAGAAGTAGAATGACTATGGCAAAAGAAAGCAAAGATTGTACCAATAGTAATAGGTGTCTTGAGTGCAATCACAAAACATGACAGAAACACCATTAGTCAATTGCAAAACGCAGCTCTACTTGCAACAGCTCACACCCGGTGATGACACCATTTGTCGTTATTGTTCAGTCACTGTTTTCTGACTCTTCGCAGCCCCATGGACCATAGCATGCCTGGCGCTTGTCTTCCACTGTATCCTGACTAATTTCATACACAAGAATGGCCGAGCTGTGAGAATTGGACTATCAGCCAGTTTGCTCAAATTCATTTCATTGAGTGGATGATGCCATCTAGCCATCTCATCCTCTGCAATCCCTTTCCTCTTCTGTCTTCAATCTTTCCTGACTTCAGGGTCTTTTTCCCAAGGAGCCCTCTCTTCTCATTAGGTGGCCAAAGTCTTTTGAGTTTCAGCTCCGGTTTCTGTCCTTCAAAAGAACAGTTGGGGTTGATTCCCTTTAAGGATTGACTGAACTCCTTACAGTCCAAGGGACTTTCAAGAGCCTGACTCCACACCACAATTCAAAAGCATCAATTCTTCTATGCTCAGCCTTCCTTGTGGTCAGTGGTGGGTTTCAAAAATTGTTGGAACCTACTCTGTGGGTGTGGCCTCCTTTGTGGGAGTGGCTTGCCACCCATGTGACTGGATGGGAGTGGCTTGCCGCCCATGTGACCGGATATGAAATTATGCATTAGTACTTAGGTAATTGCGTAATTGTTCCTTACGCCTATTAGCTCTTCGGTGCTGGGCATCTAGGAACAACTCCCTGGGCTCCTCCCCACTGCTGACGTCCGGATCACACTCCCTTGTCTCCTCCCCACTTAGGTCCAAGTAGCTATTCAGAAGTTAGTGGTTAGAAGCAATCGTAAAGCAAGATATGGAATTAAAACCAGAAATATTTTGTTGGCTATTTGAAAGGGAGTATAACATATATTTAATTTTACACATGTTAGCAGCTGCTGGAATTGTGTTTGCACAACAGTGGAAAAAGAGAGATATGTAAATGAATAAATATTACAATGTGCAGGAATAAATTGACAATTAAAATCAAGAAGGCTTTGAATACTTTTTCACGTGGGATTGGTTTTAGCAATTGCCAACTAACAGAAACAGAAATTAGAAATCCAAAAGTATGAAAGAAAACACCAGTTATGTAAGGAAAGGTCCCTAAAATGTATAAGGAAATATTACTAGATCATTATTAACGCGTAGATAACTGTGGGACGTTACACACCCACCAGTGGTGGGTTTCAAAAAATTTCAGAACCTCTTCTGTAGGTGTGGCCTGCTTTCCGGGTCCACTGGTGGAACTTCTTCTAAGTGGTTCGGTAAATTTGACGAACCGGTTCTACCGAATAGGTGCGAACTGGTAGGAACCCACCTCTGCTTGTGGTCCAACTCTCACAACCATACATTACTATTGGGGAAACCATAGTTTTGACGATAGATGATACCCTTAACACTGTCAAATAAGAACATTTGTCTATTGGAAGTTCTTGGGAAGGGTTTGATAGGCAGATTTAAATGACAACTTCAGGCTTGAAATCTGGCTGACTGCGAGATGAACCATCCTCCTCCTCCCACCCGTCCTTGTGTATGAATTAATCTAAACGTGTGTATTAATAGTTAAATTATATGGATTGAAGAACTGGAAAAAATATGAATAGAATTACTCTAAATGTATAAATGATTGTGATTGATACTAAAACTATATAAGGAGATATTGAATAATGGAGGAATGAAGGATGGAACTTTGATTTAACTAAGGAAATATGAACAACAAAACAGGTGGAAAATACATCTTTGAATATTATAGTGATATGAAAGGAGGGAAAAAACTTAAAATAGGGATAGAAAATAGTGGGAAATAATTATACTTATATATTAATATGTTAAGATATACAAAAGGACATAAAGATGGTTCAAAAATGAAAGGTGATAATAAAAGGCATGTATAAATAATATTAAATAATGGAAGTGAAATGTAATATTTAGGAATAATAAGATTATATTTATGTATACTGAAATGTATGTTACCCAGTTATCACACCATTCACACACTGATATGTATAAAGATGATAAAAAATGAAAATGTGATTGAAAAAAAAAAGTCTTCTCCAACACCACAATTTGAAAGCATCAATTCTTCCACACTCAGCTTTCCTTTGATGAAAGAAATGTCCTTCTGGGTTCGGCTCCAAGTGGGGAAAAGACACTGGAGACATGGAGGCTGCTTGGAAAGATGGTTTAATGGTGGACAGGACCACAACGCTTGAGCCTTGGACAGAAAAGGTGATCACGTGCTTCAATTGGTGGAGAAGAAGAGAAGGGCTGAGGGAGGGGCTTGCTAGGCTTTTTATACCCTGTTCAGTCCCACCTCTCTGTTTCCTGTTCCTGTGTAAGAAATGTATTCTGATTGGTTGTCACTCCCATAGGACCATGCAGGGGTTACTCTCTAGGCTGCGTTTTGAATCCAGGTATGGATGACTTCTCAGATGCCATGAGGCCAGTTGAGTAAAGTTCCAACATTATCATGCCTTTCCTCCCATCCCTCCTGGGGCTGCAGTGGAGAAGTCTTTATTATGTAAAGTGGACTAGCCTGGCCCATTAACAGTGTGGATGGGCAGAAAGCTACAGGCAACTATTCTGTCTTTAAAACATGTTTCTTTCTCCTCACATCCAGAAAAATATTCTGCCTTTTCAATATTTCCTAGGATACTGCTAGATCAGCAGTTCAGCGGTTCAAATCTCACCGGCTCAGGGTTGACTCAGCCTTCCATCCTTCCGAGGTGGGTGAAATGAGGACCCAGACTGTGGGGGCGATATGCTGACTCTGTAAACCGCTTAGAGAGGGCTGAAAGCCCTATGAAGCGGTATATAAGTCGAACTGCTATTGCTATTGCTATCCCCCCACTCACCCTTGGGTCTGAATCAGCCACTGTGCGAATTCTTCTTGCTTCTTTCTATCTATCCACATGTGATCAATGGGGAGGCTCCTGTTTCCACAGCGCATCCCCCTCCTCTCCGCTTCCCTCCCCGCCCAGGAGCCTCCCATTCAAGCCGCGCTCTTCCAAAGTGGGAGAGGGGGGGGGCACCCTTCCGCCAAGCGTGCCCGAAACGCCTCCGCAACCAGCGGCGGCGGCGTCTTGCTGAGGAAGGCGGGCAAGCGCAAAGCTGCCTGATCCTACCTCGGCTAGCCGGCCATTGGGCGCCTCCCTCCCCCCCCCGCTTCCCCCCCATCGCGCAAGGCCAGAGGAGCGCCAGTATTGAGCCCCGGCTCTGTCACTTAGCAGCCGCCGGGCTCCGCCTCGGTCCGTCGGTCGGTGGGGTCTCTCTCTCTCTCTCTCTCTCTCTCTCTCTCTCTCTCTCTCTCTCTCTCTGTGTGTGTGTGTGTGTGTGTGTGTGTGTGTGTGGTGGTTGGGTGGGTGGGGTGTCGGTGGGTCCCGCCTCCCCTCCATCGATTGGGGCCGGAGCTGCCTCGGGATTGGTCAAGGAAGCCGTCAATTGACCGGCCGAGTTTTTGCTGCCCTCTTCTTGTCACGCCGTCGCTGCCGCCGCCGCCGCCACTCGGAGTTGGGGCGTTTTTGCGCGCTGCCGCCGCTGCTGCTTTCCATGTTGTGAGGCATTAAGGAGGAGGAGAGCGGTGGCGGTGGTGGTGGTGGTGGTGGTGGAGGCGGCTGGCCCTTCTCCCCTTTCCTCTCTCTCTCTCTCTCTCTCTCTCTCCCCCCCCCCTCCGCCTCTTCTGTCATCTTGGCTTGCTCCCCCTCCTCTCAGCGCTTGGGGGTGGGGGGTGGGTGGGGCGGGGTGGGCGAGCGCCTTCTCCGCCATGGCCACCAGCACCACAGGCTCCACGCTGCTGCAGCCGCTGAGCAACGCCGTCCGGCTCCCCATAGACCAGGTGAGGAGGAGACCCCCCCACACACACACACCGGGCGCGCGCGCGCGCAGGGAGAGCAGCCTCCCCCCTCCCCTTTCGGAAGGTGGGGAGGGGGGAGGAGGGAGGAGGGCGAAGGATACGAGCCCTCCCGCCCCCTCCCACCCCCCCTCGCCGTCTCCGAGACCCTGTTCCCCCCCCCCCCCAGCATCCCAAAGTAGCAGCCCTGCCTGAAATGCATCGAGTGTGGCTTGTTAAAAAGAAGAAAAAAAAATGCTCTTCCTATTCGGTGCCCAACGGGGCGCGAACCGTCTGGGATTTGGGGGATGGTGTTGGTGGTGGGGGTTGTAGGAATGAGGAGGTCGTGATTGATGGGCGCCTTCGTCCTTTTTGTATGTGTGTGTGTGTGCGTCCCGTGCCCAGGGTGTGTGTAATTTGCTTGCTTTGCCTCTCCCGTTCAACCCTTTTCTCTCCCCCCCCCCCCGTGGTCCAATACAACGTCCTGGGTAACCTGGCTTGCTTGCTGAAATGCGAAGAAAGAAAGAAAAAGAAAAACGCCTACTTAAAAGTAGGCAGGTGATGAAAACAGACTTTTTTTTTAAAATTGTAGGCTTTGAACCCCAAAGGTCTGGACTTGTATTTGTATTTTGTTTTTAAAAGTGGTGAGAAATTCAGGCTCCTTTAAAAAAAGTGGTGAGAAATTCAGGCTCCTTTAAAAAAAGTGGTGAGAAATTCAGGCTCCTTTAAAAAAATTGGTGAGAAATTCAGGCTCCTTTAAAAAAAGTGGTGAGAAATTCAGGCTCCTTTAAAAAAAGTGGTGAGAAATTCAGGCTCCTTTAAAAAAAAAAACTGGGCTAAGATTCCGGTTGATCCTCCCCTGGAGGGTTAGGATTTCCTCCAGTATCTGGTTTGGCCTTAAGAAGTCAGAGTGGCACCTGTCATCTCCTGGCTGGTGTGAGAGAGATTGAGATGCTTAGATACTTTAACGGGGCTTTAACAATTTGCAGTTAACAAATGGACAATGCGTTGTATGAATGGCACATACTTATTCTGTATCTGGGGCTTTAACAATTTGCAGTTAACAAATGGACAATGCATTGTATGAATGGCACATACTTATTCTGTATCTTTAAATAGCTGCAGTGTGTTCTGACGTGGGCAGGGGAATAGTATCCTGGTATTTACACTCTGCTTTGTAAGAAAAGATGGAATGTTAGGTGGCTGTAAAGTTCATAAATGTCACAAGTTAGTTATTTCCCAGAAACAGGCAACACCTACTCCGGATGCTTAAAATTCACAGCGAAATTAGTATGTATTTTAATTAAGTTTTCCTCTTACTAAAAGTGGTACATTTTGTCACACAGTGCAGAAAGGAGAGGTGTGAAAATGTTAGTTTTAAACTTCTTTAGCTTTCCCATTGTATTAAGAAGTGTTTATGGGGATTCAATATGGATGTGAACTTATTAAGAAAAATTGCAGAGAAAATTATCTTTCTTTTCACTCCAAAATGTTTCCGATAACAAATATTTACCAATGTAAAAAAAAAAAAACATTTTAAACAAAACCATTGATAATTGAAGAATAAGAAACAGTAGAGAGAGAACACTGTTGAAATATTTTTGAGTAGCATTTATATATCAACACTTCGATTCCTATAATATGATTTGAATGAAGTGGTACCGAATCACTTTTAAATTCAGCTGCCATTTTATTTAGAAATAGATAGTTAGATCACTGGCTTCTTGTTACAAAAATTGTTTTTTTGTTGAAAGAATGAAATCCTCAATATACAACATGGAAGAAATCACACCATGTATACATAAGGGAGTGTTTTGCGGTAGTGGTGAATATCTAACTTGGGTGTAGGATGAGGGTGGAGGTTCATTCTCTGAGTTTGTGGGTTGGTTTCCCACAAGGGCTGTTGCTGGGGGATGCTATGAAACATTAGAATATTTAAATCCCATTAATTTAATTGGAAGGTAATTTTACAGAGAGCAGTGAAGCCACAAACTCCTTAGCTTGAATGAATGTTATGCATTGTATGATATATATATATATTTTCATATTGAAAAAGTTTGAGCAACATTGTATCCTACAAGCTTAACTTGAGATAGGGTTACATTTACATAGTTTTTAGATTTACTCCCCACATTACTAATGGGACTGGTATTCAAACAATTAGCGGTCTTGTCAAAAATGTTTCATGCTGTACTTTACAGGAACATTCAGTGTGAGTGTATCAGCATTATACCACTAATATTTCTTTTTTGCAGACAGTATGGATGTTACTAATATTTGCTGAGCATTTGGGGATTATATATCATTCATACACCCACCTTATTGCTATTTCTTAAAACAATTGTGGAAAATAAAATTTCCAATAGTAAGGACTCTTAAGCGTGTAAAAGCCGCTTACAGCAAGGCCAAAAGATCTGGTTTGCAAACATTTGAATGACCGATAGATGGCAGGTGGGAGTTAGAATTTTTGCATCTCTTTGCTACCATCTACTGCTCCTCATCTAGATTTTTGCTGCCTAGATCCAATATTTATGCAATATTTCCTGTCAACATTGTTGGTGGATTACCTCTAAATTTTGTGATAAGTACATTAAAATGCTTTCTAAAATTCTTTTACGGTGGACTAATAAGTAACTGTACAATAATTCTTCGTCTCCAATGACTGTTGAACTATAATTAACAGTTACAATGTTGAGTACAATATTTAAACTGTCCAAAACTGACACAGCTTTATTTACTGTCTAGTTTAACTAGTTTAAAACTTCCATTAGAGAAGTCTCAGCAAGTCCTGAGTTGAACATACATTTGTGATGCTCCTCTGCACAAAACACATAGGCACATGCAGATGTCACTATAAACAGATGCTCCCTTGGGCTATTTTTCAAATGTTTTGAGTTGGAAGCTGATATTATTTATATCATCTATTTGTACCATTTGTACAATTTCATGTACTGAACCCTTTAATTCCTATACTGTGCATTTTTTTCATCTGTATCCTTGGCTACCTTTGGGGCCAATTTTAATAGGCGATTGTGCAATAGCACCCTTTATTTCTGATTTTGGATAAATATGAGTTGTTATTTCTTCGTTTTCTATACTTGTTACCTTGAATTCCTGCTCCCTTTATATCTTTATTTCTCCATTGTTTTAAGCAGCAGCAGCAACAACAAGGTAAAAGATTTAAAGGACAAATCATTGTTTTGTAACCTAAGGTGTCTCTTCCATTTACTGATTTGGGGGAATAGTTACCCCTGCTCAATCCAATTATGAACACCTAATAAAGATTAATATTGCTATGGTTAGGATGGCAGTAAGTCTATAGTTGTAATAACTGTGGGCATTGATTGAATTTTGTTCATTTTGAAGCTGCAAAGAGTGAACCAGAATCAAAGAATAGATGGAATGACTTGCTATAAAGAGGGCAGTCCAGAAATGTATTAATAATTTCTGGATGGCACTGAGAAGGATGAGCAGCGATATCTTACTTTTGTCTTTGATATAAAGCACAGTGACGTTATTCTCCATTTGATAAAAAGGTTCTCCAGTTCAGTTGAAGTATACTTCTCCTTTTTGCAATTTGTTTGATAACTAAAATCGCAATCGGGGGCTTGTCCCTGACTTTAAAATAGAAACTGAACATCTGGTTTGGTTCTTTTTTTTTTCCTGATTTGAAGGATGTATGCTAAGCATACTTTATCTTTTGGGGCAACAAAATAAGCTATGCTTTGCTTAGCATTAATATGCTAACTTAACACAAAGGAGTACTGTGTCAGTATTATAATTCAAGTATTTCCTTAGGCTAGCAATTATCTTAAAAGTTAAGTCAAATTTTGCTTGGGGTATAGTATTGTCACTACTTTAATCACAAATGTAGATGGTCTACATTAGAAACCTAAAGAAGGTGCAGTTTTAATACCTTTGGATTTACTGGCAGATTTCAATCCTAATGGCCATAGTTTCTTTCTGGGCAACCTGCAGAATTAAGTTTTGGAATATTGTATTTTGATTACACGTGCTTTTTCTACTGGATTGTGGTTAGAAGGAGAGATTATCTGTTTGGAACCATGGTTTGTTTGGCTTATGATATTCTATAGGGCAGTGTTTCTCAACCTTGGCAACTTGAAGATGTCTGGACTTCAATTCCCAGAATTCCCCAGCCAGCGAATGCTGGCTGGGGAATTCTGGGAGTTGAAGTCCGGACATCTTCAAGTTGCCAAGGTTGAGAAACACTGCTATAGGGCTATTTTATCTCCTGTGTTTTTATCACCAAGCTTTAATATTTAATATTTTAAGAGCATGTTGTAGGTACACGAAGGAAATGTTGTTGTAGTATGTTTTGCCCATTTGCAAAATCCTTATAAACCTATGCAGGCTTTTAAGATTTGCAGAAGATGCAGGGCATGTGGGAAAAAAGATATTAACTTAAATTGCCCGCACACAATGGGACAATGTTTGGAGTTCTGATTAGTTTGCTACCCTTATTACTTTCTGAAAGAGTGCCCAGTTGCATCTTTTTTAATGTATCCTCTAAATCAGGGGTAGTCAACCTTTTTATACCTACCACCCACTTTTGTATCTCTGTTAGTAGTAAAACTTTCAAACCGCCCACCGGTTCCACAGTAAATGGTGATTTATAAAGTAGGGAAGTAACTTTACTTTATAAAATTTATAAAGCAGAGTTACAACAAACTTCTAATGGCCACCATGAAATCTGGAACGCCCACTAGTGGGTGGTAGGGACCAGATTGACTACCACTGTTCTAAATCAATGGTAGTCAACCTGCTCCCTACCGCCCACTAGTGGGCGTTCCAGCTTTCATGGTGGGCGGTAGGGATTTGCTGTAACTCTGCTTTATAAATTTTATAAAGTAAAGTTACTTCCCTACTTTATAAATCACCATTTACTGTGGAACCGGTGGGCGGTTAGAAAATTTTACTACTGAGATACAAAAGTGGGCGGTAGGTATAAAAAGTCTCACAACCCCTGCTCTAAATGGTTATTGGTTTTAATGTTTTTTTTAATATATTGCCTTGCCCTACTAAGTGATTATTTGAATTAAATACATTATTTTAATAGTACGCAGAAAGGTGATATGGAACGATTTTCATTACATAAAATAAATGTGCGAGACAGGTGGAAAGCTAAGAAAGTATTTTATCTAAACCGAGCAAGAAATTCGGAAACTGCCAGCACCACATGAGAAAGACGAGGAAGTGCAGAATCATGTGAGTGATTAACTTTATTTTTTTAGATAAAGTGTGCTTTGGAATGACATCTTAATTCAGGTTCTGTTTCTAATGTAACCTGCTATAGCGATGGAGAAAGATTAACTCTTCATTAAGAATATGTTTATTAGTGATTTTCCTTCTGGAACTGTAGGCAGTAGAATTAGGCAGAAATAATACGGTATTTTCTCCGTTCTTGATGAACTGAGTTCAAAAGGCAGAGAGTTCATGGAACTCTCAGTGATACAGTTTTTCCACATTGTAAAAGATAACTTGTTAACTAGTTTCTAGATCTATTCCGTTATTATCTTGGTTTTTCCCCTTGTGCTTTCAAACCAGTCTTTGACCCTGGGCAAGTTCCTGCATTTTTTTAACGGCACTTTAAAATATGGTTTGCCATTGTCTCTTTCTAGGGCTGAGAGAGCATAACTAGACCAAAGTCATTGGCTAGTTGTTGTTGTTGTTTTTTGCCTAAGGCACAACTAGTATACACAATCACTTGGGTTGTAGCCTGGTGCCTTCACACTACTCTAAATTGTCTCTGTCTTATCATATACTGCTTTTAATAGTTCTTGTTAAGTGTGTAGACTAATATTATGGATGCAATTAGGTAGAAGAACCTGATTAATAGTACTCCATTATTGCTTGGAACAATTCACGGACATGAATAGATGGGGGGGGGGGGGAAATCCTACATTTATATTTCTCTTGAACAATGGCATCTAGATAAATCTCTTTTAATGAAATAATAAAGCCGTCTTTACTTCATAAATAGTCTTTGAATGTGGAGAAAGTAGAGACAATGAACCGCATTGTAAAGTTGACCAAAATGCTTAATTTCCAATATTGCTTTGGCAATTCACCAGTATGTTGTTAGATAGTTGTACAAAATTCTGCTGTGTTTCATTTATATGGAGTTGGATTTTTCGCCTGAAGCATGAAAAAAGGACATTAAGAATCTAACCTGACTTGATGTGACAGATAAGTTGTGGTCTAACCTGTTTTTTATTAATTGTGGAACATCTCAAGCATGGCAACTATCTTTAGGGACAATTCTCATCCTCGAGGAATTCTAATTTTCATCATCATGTCCTTGTCATGTCCTTGTTGTATGAAGATCTTCTTTGCTCCAAGGGTCGGTAGGCCTATGTTTTGTCTTTGTTTGGTGTGATCCCAGTGATTGCAGCAGGCAGAAGTATCTTCTGGCATTGCTAGGATTTTGTTGTTGTTGTTGTTGCCATAGAAATGGGTTGCTCTGATAGACAAGAGGTTCCCTACAGCTGCTAATCTCATGGTGGCAGGAAAAGTCATTATGATAGATCCTAGAAATCAGGACAAAGACAATCTAAAACCTTCCATCTCAATCTGGGAACAAGTTTTGAACTTAGTTTGTGAAGACACTTAAGAGTCCTAAGCCAAAACTCCCTCCAGGTATAAAAGTGAGCTGCGAGGAATAATCGGGCTTAATAGAATCACTTACTGTGTTTTTTTGGCTGTGGGGAATAAATATACTCAGCCTAAGAAAAGGATTTACATTATTTGTAATGAAATGAGCAGGTGCAAAAAGAATGGTTAGCTTCATTGTAAAGGAACGTTTAATAACAATAAGCATTCCTTTTGTAATAATGTATACACAACATAAATTTGATATTGTTTCATTTTGCATTGAAGCAAATTACATGAAACATATGCTTTAAAGGTGTGTACTCTCCTATTCTGTGCTCATATAGCAGCTTCACCCTTCACCTCCTACAGCACTAATGGTACACCAGAAGAAAACGTGTGAGGAATAGGCAAATTTTAGCAACAGAGATTTAGTATAATAAGGCTAATTTGCACTGTTTATTAGCAGGAGCAATTTGATATGACTCCTAGTTAACTTGTGAATGTCATCCTTTTGAAGCAGCGCCACTGATACTGCAGAAATTGTCTACTTAGAAGTTTCTTTTACAACCCGGGGGTCTTTCTGATTGAAATAATAGAAATACGGGATTGCTCTAAGGCAGGGGTGTCAAACTTGCAGACCACAGGCCAGATACGTCATGAGCTGGCCATGCCCACCCCCAGTTTAGCAAAGGGGGGGGGGAAGTCACGATGTGTCATATGACAATGTGACGCCGTGAGTTTGACCCCTTTGCTCTAAGATTTAATACTGATAGAATATATGAGAATACTGTTTTGGCCTTTGGCTGAGAGTATTGCTCAAGCCTATACCAAGAATCTGGTGAACTAACAATCAGCACTAAATTGGTGTTAGATAAGAGTTAATGCAGTGTTTCTCAACCTTGGCAACTTGAAGATGTCTGGACTTCAATTCCCAGAATTCCCCAGCCAGCAAATGCTGGCTGGGGAATTCTGGGAGTTGAAGTCCAGACATCTTCAAGTTGCCAAGGTTGAGAAACACTGAGTTAATGGAATTAAAGGGAAACTGAACTTGGACTATTTGTGGGAACCTAATGATTCCAGGCTGAGTCCTCTCTTGGCTCTGCCTTCTTTTTTCCTACGTGCTAGTTGCTGAGTATCCAAATTTTGATCACCTGACAATGGGGGCACTCCAACAGTTGTACAATATGAGGACCGGTTATAAATCTTTTTTTCAGTGCTGCTGTAACTTTGAACAAGTGGTTGTAAGTCAACAACTGCCTGTTGTTATGTGTTTTTCCGGTAAAACCGGTCTATCAGGGCATAGTTACCTGCTGTTGTTTTCTTAGCTGCAGGCTACACTTCAAATAACTTCTAATGCTGTAGAAAAATAGATAAATATTTTGATTTTAGAAATATGGGTGTCAATAGACGTTTAGGGAACAAAGCGATGAGAATTTATATACTACCTGGATGAATGGAGAGCTAGCAGCTGAATTCAGACTGGGATAGATAGAGCAAACTTTTGGGTGATGGGAAGTTTTAGAAAACTGAGAGTTTGTTGTAGGTTCTGACACAAAATGGCTGTTGTGGAGGAGCTTATACACAAAATGAGCTTGTGTCATAATGGGCAGCCACAAGATCAGTTTATAAAGGAAGAAAAAAATCCCTAAATATTGTTCTTGATCTCTCTCAGATATGAGGGCAATCCTAGAAAGACAGAGAATGCCATGCATACTCAACCTAAGCTGATCCTCAAAGTTTTTGTATGTTTTAATCAGAGGTGGGTTCCTACCAGTTTGCACCTATTCGGTAGAACCGGTTCGTCAAATCTACCGAACCGGTTAGAAGAGGTTCCACCAGTGGACCCGGAAAGCAGGCCACACCTATAAAAGAGGTTCCAACATTTTTTGAAACCCACCACTGGTCCTTGGATATGATTATTCTACACTATCATGTTCCTATTTATAAAACTCAGGGCCTCTGTGAAAGGTAAGGATGACTACTGCGTTTGTGGTGCAATCAGAACATTGCGTGTGTTGAAGTTGTTTTAACGCAAACCAAAGATGCCTTTCAAAAAACAAGTTTACATCCTATTCTTATGCATGCCAGTGCTGTGTGTGTGGTAATTTAAGGTGGTTCTGACAAGTGTCGTCGGCATCTTCATATCCGGTCACATGGGCGGCAAGCCGCTCCCATCCGGTCACATGGGCGGCAAGCCACTCCCACAAAGGAGGCCACACCCACAGAGTAGGTTCGAACAATTTTTGAATCCCACCACTGGTTTTAATTTTCACAATTGGCTTATCTGTGGATGGCACATTTGTCTTGGTATTTTGGTTAAAAATTTGAGGTCTTACGTATTCATGTGAGCATATATACAAGAAGCATATACAGGAAACTTGCAACTATTAATTTATCAGGTAGTTAGTATAGAAGTTATAGAAGAAGCATATGAGCTCTGGACTCCAGTTATACTTGTAATGTTAAATTTTATTATTATATTTGAATTGATACAGAAGGAGGGAGGACCTCTCTCTTAAAATGCTGTTTTGTATTAAGTTTTAATAGTTGAGTAGCTGGTATGGATTTCTTGCAATGCAAAATATTTAAAGGAAATACATCCAATATGTTCTATCATTCCCTCTCCACCCCCTCAAGTCTACAGAAACTAAAATCTGTCATATAATTGTTGCTTCTTCTTCTAAATATTCTGAAGGCTGTTTTTTTATTAATGTAATTTATCAATTACATATTATTTTGTACTTTAGCTAGAGTAAGACAATGCTTTTTGTTTTTTTAATAGTAATTTTATTGAAAACTATAGCTATAATAAAGCTAATACAAATGTTAAAAATTAAAAAGAAGGTATAGGGAAAGAAAAAGGTAATCTTCAACCTCTGAGTGCAGTTGGGACCAGAAATCTGGTCGTAAGTCATTACGGTTGAAAAATGAAACACCCATGTACTGGAAGTGGTTTTTTGACATTTGTTTACCACAGTTGTTAAATATGGCAATCATTAAGGTAATCCGTTCATTTAAATGGCTTTTTTTTGCCAGAAATCAAATCCAGATCACTATGTTGGTTTGTTATTTATATGTCTCTTTTACCTTGTTGAAAGAAATGTCCTTCTGGGTTCGGCTCCAAGTGGGGAAAAAGACACTGGAGACATGGAGGCTGCTTGGAAAGATGGTTTATTGTTGGACAGGACCACATGGCTTGAGCCCTGGACAGAAAAGGTGGATCACAGGCTTCAGTGTTGGTGGAGAAGAAGAGAAGGGCTGAAGGAGGGGCTTGCTAGGCTTTTTATACCCTGTTCAGTCCCACCTCTCTGTTTCCTGTTCCTGTGTAAGAAATGTATTCTGATTGGTTGTCAGACTCCCATGGGGCCATGCAGGGGGCTACTCTCTAGGCTGTGATGAGTTCTCAGTTGCCTTGTGGTCAGTTGAGTAATATCCCTTCCCCCTACAGCTGCAGTGAGGAGAAGTCTTTATTATGTAAAGTGGGCTAGCCTGGCCTTCTCAATGGCCCATTAGCTGGGGATGGGCAGAAAGCTATAGGCAACTATTCTGTCTTTGGAAATATGTTTCTTTTCACATCCAGAGAAATATTCTGCCTTTTCAATATTTCCTAGGATATTTCATTTTTCTGGGAGAGGGCTGGGTGATAACTTCCCACAACCTATTAGGCATTAGTTTCTTTTGTATACCCAATTTAATATATTTTTCTATATCATTCTTGGAGCTTATCATTTTTAAATTCACTTTCAGATCAGTCTCAAACTTGCCTTGTAAAACTTGTTCTTCTTCCATAGCTTCTTAAAGGCAAACCTAAAATTAATTTCTGGTCTTTGTTCAAAACTATTCAGGAATCTGTCCAGTGTTAAAATATTTTGCTCCATTGTGTATCAGTAAGTGAAATTTAATATTCTTCTCCTTTAATTGTAGTCTTTAGTGTCCAACCTTCAAAGTCCCGTCCAATGGTATTCTTTTTAAGAATTAAAAACAAACGTATCTTCCCAGAGGAAATGTTCTTATAATTCTGTGGACCCCATGACACAATGGGAGTAACACAAAGAACAAGAAAAGAGGGGTTCCTATAATTAATTCCTAAATTTTATGTTATATATTATTTATTATTATTTTATATTATTTATAAAATTTATATGCCGCCCAATCCCGAAGGACTCCGGGCGGCTTACAAAACTCTAACCCCGCTCGAATTGTGTGGCTGTTGATTGTTTTTAAATTCTTATTGTAGTTGCTTATTTGTTTTTTCCTCTTGTCTGTATTCCCTCCCCTTGATTTGTTAGCCGCCCTGAGTCCCCCGGGAATAGGGCGGCATATAAGTGCAATCAAATCAAATCAAAATCAAAAAAGAGGGAAAAAAAGACACATAACGAACACATAACGAAAAAAACGGTTTAAAATAGCAGCACCTCATATGTTTAAGGTACCTCATACCTTATACCTTTAGTTTGCAAAAACATCAACATTTTATACTTTTACTTTGTAAAAAAAAACACCAATATTTTGATCACCTTTTGGCTCTTTATTCCAGATTTTGTTTAAGTCCTTGACCTTCTATTAAAAGTTGTTTTTCAATAAGGATTGAAGGAACCCTCACTGTTGCTGCAAAACACCTTGACCCAAAGGCTCCTTACAGCTGAAAAGCAATTACCACGCAATTTCTAAAAGTGATTAGAAAAGGAAGTACCAAACTGGTGTCCTTAACAGTGCCAATAGTGCTTGGAAGAAGACAAGATGGCTATTTCCTTGCTTCCCAGAGTCTTTTGTCTTGTGGATGACTTTCAAGCAGCAACTATGTGGAACACTTTTGGGCAATCCTTGTCTGGAGAGGAATTACAGAATCAGTATACATGCTGGCTTTTTCTTTTATAGCGGTTGTCTAAAAGTGGAGGTGTCTTCAGGTTGTGCGTGTGTGTGTGTGTGTGTGTGTGTGTGTGTGTGTGAGAGAGAGAGAGAGAGAGAGAGAGAGAGTCTGTGTGTATCATATGTATATGAATTTCTAAGGTTTTTAAGGATTCAGTGGCAAAATGCAACTGTGTTTTGTGTTTATGGCTCTTCATCTTTTCCCCTCTAGGTTTGAAAGGCAGACTTTGAATTAATATGTTGGTTTTATATTGTGAACAAAGAAAATCACCATATGGTTTTTTAAAACAAAACAACTGAATCAAATAAGGTAAATGCTGACTAGTAACAAAACTTAGCACGAACAACTTTATTTAAAACATGTTTTTTATGTAGAAACACAGCTCGCCACTATATTTCTAATTAAATAGCCTCACTAAATATTAGTGGTGGTTTTTGGTGTTGTTGTTCTTGAACTGAGGCATTTCATTTTAGAGAACTCAAAAGGGAGAAATGTATCTCTTTTCCTGCTTTTAGAGTTGGGAGTGTTTAATTTAGGTTATTTGAGTGCTTAAAATGGGTTCTGTTAGGAATGTATAAATGTATATTCTACACCTCTTCATATTTTTGAATTAAATATGGATTACAACAAGCTATGCAAGGTAAGAACGGTTATTTTCATGTTCAATTTGCAATGTAGTGTAAAAATGTATATATTTTTTAAAAAAGGTGAGAGACAAAGGTATTCAAAGATCTTTTTTGCAGATGACATATTGAATTTCTACCTGGTCTAATGCTAGGTTAATGCACTTACGTGATTTGATCTCTGCTTCATTGGCTTTCATTAAGTATAGTGTCAGCCATTTTTTTACCCATTCTGCAAGCTAGGCAATTTCACTGCTGATGGCTGCCATACTCCATCTAATTCCTTTTATTGATTTTCAGAAATATTCTGATGAGGAAATCATCACATCCCAGAGCTGTTGCATTGGGACCAAATTCAAGTGAGCCATGATGGTGCAGTGGTTAAAATGCAGTATTGCAGGCTAACTCTGCCCACTGCCATGATTTCAACCTTGACTGGCTCAAGGTTGGCTCAGCCTTCCATCCTTTTGAGGACCCAGATTGTCGGGGGCAATATGTTGACTCGGTAAACTGCATAGAGAGACTTGTAAATCCCTGTGAAGTGGTATATATGTCCAAATGCTATTGCTGTTTAAGTGAGGGCAGAATTATGTTCATATTTGCAGGAATCCATGGGATAATTTAGCAGGCTCCAAATTTCATTTGGAGCCGAGGTGGCGCAGTGGTTAGGGGTGCAGTACTGCAGGCCACTTCAGCTGACTGTTATCTGCAGTTCAGCGGTTCAAATCTCACCGGCTCAAGGTTGACTCAGCCTTCCAACCTTCCGAGGTGGGTGAAATGAGGACCCAGACTGTGGGGGGCGATATGCCGACTCCGTAAACCGCTTAGAGAGGGCTGAAAGCCCTATGAAGCGGTATATAAGTCGAACTGCTATTGCTATTGCTATTAAAGTGACCGTTTTAAAAAAAGATCTTGCAATAATTACGATTCTTTTCGACCACTAAATAAGTATTTTTAAGAATCGTAACTTGGGAGGGCAGACATGATTTATTCATTTATTTGCTCATTTTCATCTTTGTGATCTGATGGAGATTGTCAATCATCATTAATCGGGTCTAAACAATTAAGTCTTCTGTTGACCTATTTTTGATTGTCTTCAATTTTTCTACATTTCTGGGTCTTATGTGTCCAGAATGTTTAAGCTTTAGCTTCATTATTAGTGCAGAATCTCGTGTTGAGATTTGTTCCTTCTGGCTGTCCTATGTGGTTTTAGTCATTTTTCTACAGCACTGCAATTCAAAGGGATATTTATTTTCTTTTTTCAGCAGTTTTGATGCTTCAGCTTTTCACTGGCACAGGGTACAAGTGGGAAGCCCAGTTGTAGAATGTTCGCCTTATGATAGGCTTGTTTAATTGTGTTTAAAAGTAGCCACTTCCAACATATAAAGGGTAAGCTGATTATAGAAATAGATATCTTAAGAATTGTCTAATTCTATGTATTGTCTAAATTCTTAGGCAGAGATGGGGTAGAAATAGCAGTGGTATTTTATGCATTTAGCCAATCAATTAAAACTTTAAAGTCACCCAAAGTTTTGTATATGGCAAATTGCCAGAATTGGAGGCAATTAGATTTCTTTTTGAAAACTCTGCTGATTGCCAGGGAGTATTGCTCTCAGTCCCTTATCAGCTGGGTGAAGTGAAATAACATTTTTGTCATCTCCCTGTATAACCCAGCAAAAAATGACTTTCAATTTCGCTCCAATAAATCTGTATTGGATACTAAATTTGCATGCCAATGCTTTCATCCATTTACACCATGGGCTTCAGTTCTTGATACGATTGGGACAAGATTACCTTCTTAAGGAGAGAAAAAAGGAGGGAAGGAAGGAGGGAAGGAGAGAAGGAGAGAAGAAAGGAGGGAAGGAAGGAGGGAATGTAGGAGAGAAGGAAGGGGGAAGGAAGGAGGAAAGGAAGGGGGAAACGGAGAGAAGGAGAAAAGAAAGGAGGGAAGGAAGGAAGGAGGGAAGGAAGGAGGGATAACAATTAAACAATTGTAGTTAAATGGAGGTATAATGATGGTAATATGTATAAATATCTGAGTTAAAATACTTCAGTTAATATGAATTATACTTGATGACTGTGGAAGAAATGCACGAAAGTTTTGAAACCAACTGATACACTTTCTACAGTATGTAAAAAAGGAAGATTTTATGTGTTGTGTTTGTTTTGAAAATAAAATAAAATAATAATAATAATAAAAAAGATTACCTTCTTAATCAGCTGTACTGTTGGTTTTAGAAACCAAAGTATGTGATATACTTATGCAACAAAATGCAATAAAATGCTTTTATTAGAAAGAATCTAAACCCATGAACAAATTGCTAAGCAAGAACACCTGAATGCTGAAGAGTAAAGAAACTTAAAACTCTAAAATAATATGAACTCCCGTATATTATTTGTTCAAACAGGAGGAAAATTGCATCTTAAAATGAGGGCAAGAAAGCGTGAAATATGCCACCCCGTGTTTCTTTAGAATAGTGCCACTTTTGAGAACTGTGTGATTTTAATCAGTAAATTAATAAAGTGCAGATAGCCACAGTTTGAGTCACTTTATTCAACAGGGAGTGTTTGCTTTCTGTGGGCAGGGCTGCACTTTCTAATAAAATTATTATTTGCCATGCCAAGAGCAGCAGGTGACGGGTGGCAAATAAGAAAGGATGGAATTTTCCTTTTTTTGGGGTGAGAAAGTTTAAAAAAAAAAAGTTTAAAGCTTTCAAAGTGAGAGCCCACCAACTGTACTGTATTTTCGTTTTCTGCCCTGCCCAAAATCAGCAGGAAATTGTGCTATCTTTTTTTTTTTTTTGTGCTTCTGAATGTTGGCAGCATTTCATGAAGATCTCCAGAGGCCACAAAAAGGATTTTAAAGGCTTTACAGGTAGTCCTTAAACTACCTAGAACTGGGGCTGGAATCTCAGTAGCCTTCTGAATTTATTATTATTATTATTATTATCAAAATTTATATGCCGCCCAATCCCGAAGGACTCCAGGCGGCTTACAAAAAAGAGAGGGGGAAAAAAAGACAGTTTAAAATCACAACACCACATACATTCATTCTAATCGGGGCTGGACCTCAACAATGAGGTCAACAGCCCCAGGCCTGCCGGAACAGCCAAGTTTTTACAGCTTTCCTGAAGGCCATGAGAGTGGGTATGGTCCGGATCTCTGGGGGTAGCTGATTCCAAAGAGTCGGAGCAGCCACAGAGAAGGCTCTCCTCCGGGGGCCCGCCAGCCGACACTGTCTGGCTGACGGCATCTGAAGGAGGCCCAATCTGTGGGATCTTACTGGCCGCTGGGATGTATGTGGCAGTAGGCGGTCTTGAAGGTACGCTGGCCCTGAGCCATGTAGGGCTTTAAAGGTAATAACCAACACCTTGAATTGCGTTCGGAGACCAATTGGTAGCCAGTGCAGCTCGTGGAGGACAGGTGTAACGTGGGTGTACCTCGGTGCACCCAAAATCGCTCGCGTGGCTGCATTCGGGACTAGCTGCAGTCTCTGAACGCTTTTCAAGGGTAGCCCCATGTAGAGCGCATGAAGGATCATACTTTTTACTGTTGCTGTGTCCCAAGGTCATGTGATCACCTTTTGTAGCCTTCTGACAAGCAAAATCAACGGGGAAACTATATTCACTCAACAACCAGGTTACTAACTTATCAACTGCAGTGATTTGCTTAACTACTGTGGCGAGAAAGGTTGCAAAGTGGGGCAAAACCCATTTTAAAAAAGGTCTCTCTTAACAACAGAAATGTTGGACTCAGTTGTGGTTGTAAGTCAAGGACTACCTGTGCTTAGGGCACGGATCATAAATCTCTTTATTCAGCACTGTTGTAATTTTGAATGGTGCCTGAAACGCTAAGTGAGGACTACCTGTACGATTGTCACTCTTTTGAAATGGGTTACTGAAATGTTTTATGAATGGCAGCATTTGGTTTTGACCAATATGTATCTTTAGTCTGCAAGAAATAGTAGGAAAGGAGAAATTTCTTGTCAGTGGAAACTGTTGTGATCTCCCTCGTCCCACACCAAAACACTCCAAGCCAAAGATACTTTACGGAACTTATTAATACACGGACAGTTCACCAACTTTTAGTCAATGCGTTGACTTCTGCAAAAGGGGTGTGTGCACAAGCATTCCTTTTATAGTCTGGAGAGGAGCCTAATTACCACCAGCTGAGTACAATTACTTCCTGTAACTGCGTAACTGTTCCTTACACCTATTAGCTCTCTGGTGCTGGGCATCCAGGAACAACTCACTGCTGACGTCAGGATCACACTCTCTTGTCTCCTCCCCACTGGTCCAAGGCTCAGGCGCCTCCTGGTGGCCAACCAGCCTCTCTGTGCCCTGCTCGGAGTCGGAACCGTGCCCAGGGTCTTCCACATCCTTCAAAGCCGACTCATAGGGCCCCTCGCTGTTGGAGTCTGGTGGCAGCTCCAATGGCTCCTGCTGGGCCACAACAGGAAACCATTGTAATATTTCAAAATAATCTCCTTTTCTGGCTCTGGATAACAGAATAACAGAGTTGGAAAAGACCTTATAGTTCTTCTAGTCTAACCCCCTGCCCCAAAAGGAGACCCTGCACCATTTCTGATGGATAGATGATCACATATATGGGAAGAAATAGAGCTGGAAGATTTGGGTAGTCTAAGTCTTTGGCCTTGTAGTTCAAAAAGGATTGTTATAATTCTACTCTCTTCAGTGTTTCAAGGATTCTATTCCAGAATTTCACAGCCAATAAAGCAGAGAGAGATAGGTGTTTCATGTTTATGTAATTAATGATTGTTTTAAATAGCTCCTTTATATGAAAGTTTTGCTTTCTCGCCTGAACTCCTTTTCCCTTTCTGTAAACAAGTAGCCTTAGGATGGCACGGCATATCAAATTGTAAAGAATTAATTCTCATTTTCATAAGAAATGTAGTGCAGTAGCTGTTTTCAAACTTGTCAACAATTGAAGCCTGCACTGTTTTCACAAAAGAAAATCTCGTCTCTTTTATACTGAAAAAGCTTGAGAAAATTAAATGAGAATCTTGCCACCTTTAATCACCTATATACAGTTTTCTCATCTGAAGGTAGATTATGTGGTGGAATTATTATGTTAAATGTTTTATCTTTATTCAAATTAAGATCACTACCAGAGTTCACTGGTAGGCTTGCTCTTCGACTTAACCATTTAATATCTCACCACAAAACAATAGCAATAGCAGTTAGACTTATATACCGCTTCATAGGGCTTTCAGCCCTCTCTAAGCGGTTTACAGAGTCAGCATATCGCCCCCACAGTCTGGGTCCTCATTTCACCCACCTTGGAAGGGTGGAAGGCTGAGTCAACCTTGAGCCGGTGAGATTTGAACCGCTGAACTGCAGGTAACAGTCAGCTGAAGTGGACTGCAGTACTGTACCCTAACCACTGCGCCACCTCGGCTCAAGTCAGACTACGTCTAGAAATGAGTTTGCATGCGATTTAATATCAGTGATGGCTTTGTGTGAGATTTATTTATTTATTCATTCATTCGATTTATGTCCTACCTGATTTCACTTGAATGCGTATTTGGAATGTTGAGCTACACCTGGAAAGGGAGGATATAACCCCAACAAACTGAGTTTTGAAATAACTGGGAAAAGGCCTTCCACATTTACAAAATGTTGGCAATGAGACGAGGGACATATTTGAGAATAAAGTATTAGTATGCCAGGATTATTTTTAGATCGTTCTACCTACTACTGTGCCCTGAGGAAGCTAGCATTGTTCTTTGTGTCGGGGCCACTTGGAGTGTACCAAGAGAAGTATCAGCAGGTATTTTGGCAACCTTAGGCATCCTGATGGGAATTCCAAAGATAATCCCTTTTTAGCAACCCTATTAGGTGCTGCAAAATATATTTGATGTGATTTCAAACTCTTGCCAATCTCCTTCCATTTGATTATTTGAAACTTGAGTTCCCTCTTTGGTTAAGGTTTAAAAAATCCAGTGGAACAATGTGGTTGGAAAATTGTCTCCAGAATGGATAACTTGGCATCCTCACCCATGCCTGTTTTTTTCCATTATTGCTCCAAACTTTTGTTCTCTTTTGCCCTTTGTAAGATAAAGAATATGGTTAAAGATTTCAAGTGTTTCCATCATTTTGTAACTCATCCTTTAATGGTGATGATGATTATTAAAATGGCCTTTAAAAGAGCGGTAACATCTCATGTAGTCCTCAACTTACAATCACAATCGAGCCCAAAATTCCTGTTGCTAGGCAAGGCTGTTGTTCAATGAGTTTTCCCATTTTGCAACCTCTTTGCCACAGTTGTTAAGCAAATCACAGCAGCTGTTGAGTGAATCATTCAGTCATTAAGCAAATCTGAATCCCCCCCCCCCGCCAATGACTTTGCTTGTTGGAAGTTGGCTGAGAAAGTTACAAATGGTGATTAAATAACTGTTGTGGCCCAGCAGGAGCCGTTGGAGCTGCCACCAGACTCCGACAGCGAAAGGCCCTATGAGTCGGCTCTGGAGGCTGTGGAGGACCCTGGACAGGGTTCCGACTCTGAGCAGGGCGCAGAGAGGCTTGTTGGCCACCAGGAGGTGCCTGAGCCTTGGACCAGTGGGGAGGAGACAAGGGAGAGTGAGCCGGACGCCAGCAGTGAGTTGTTCCTGGATGCACGGCACCGAAGAGCTAATAGGCATCAGGAACAGTTGCGCAAGTACAGGAGGTAACTGCACTCAGCTGGTGGTCATTAGGCTCCTCTCCAGACTATAAAAAGACTGCTTGTGCACACGCTTCTCTTGCAGAAGTCAACGCAGGAATCAATGTCGGAGAACATTATTGTGAGCTTGGCAGGCTGGATTGCTGCCACGGCTTATCTGTGCTGGATTGCTGCCCAAGCTTGTCTGTGCCGGTTTGTTGCCAAGGACCTGTCTGTCTGTTAATTAAATGCCGTAACTTATCTTTGGCTCGGAGTGTGTGTTGGTGTGGGACGAGGGGGGTCAAAACACATAACTATGGGACAGTGCAAACATCATAAAAATGTGCCAGTTGCCAAGTACTCAAATCTCGATCCTGTCACCATGGGGATGCAGCGAGAGTTGTTAAGTGTGAAAAACAGTCATGTCCCTTTTTTCAATGCCGTTGTAAATTTGAAAAATCACTAAATGAACGGTTTTAAGTCCTGGATTTACCTGTGTCTGGTTGACCTTGACTGTTTGTCTTATTGGCGGGTTTTTATTTTTTTTAAAAAAAGTTGCTTTACTCAACACTGTTGCATAGAAAGGCAGCCTATACATTGAAATGATGAATTAATATAATAAAAATATCCAGCCTAAAAATATATCTACTGCAAAATGAAGGTTGTGTTTGAAGTCAGGTGAGCTTTCTTTCAAAGGAAATTCAGCCTGAATTTCTTTCATCCCCACCCACCTGGTTTCAATAGGTGGGAGGAATAGAAAATCGATCCCTGTTTGCCTTACTAACCATTCACCAGATGGGAAAAGTACATATTTCCCCATAGCTTGACCCATTCTTGTTTATATAGTGGTTAGGCAAGCATTCATCAAACCTTTATATGGCTATTCATTTCTGAATCATAGCCTTAACAATGGCCCTTTCTAATGCTAGATAAAACACGAGGGGATCCTCCCATTTGAAAAAAGATTCTGTAATCAGTTTGTATTCTTTTTTAGGGTGGGAACTATCTCCCTAGATAGAACTGTAACAAAATTGGGTCAAATACTACCCTAACAAGTCCCGCATTAGTAACTTAAACCTGTAATGGGAAAAACATCTGGCATGAGTACTGGCTGAGATATTTTAATTGTTGTAAATTGAAAAGCTGCAGTAGGTCAGCATTCTGTACGTAACAAAAGTAATGTGGGAGGGAGGATTTTTAATCAATACTTTCAAAGCATGGAAAGCTGTTTATATGTATAAGTAACAAAATAATCAGGTAGCATTTGTAATTTCTTTACTTTTGCATTTGTAACGGCGTTTACAAATAAAGTGACTTTACATCTTGCTCCTTGGTGCGTAAAAGACTAAGCCCCGAACTTTATCTAAGCAGTGAACTTATGTAGGTTTCTCGCTATCTCCTTTGTAAGTATTTAGTCTGAATGCTGTTGTTTCTTTTGTGTTTGCACGTATGTGAGAAAATGAGAAAAGGGACGTGTATGTGAGCCTTTGAAAGGCAGGAGCAGAATCAAGATACCTCTAACTGAATTTCTTAGTTTGGTTAACACTTGCTCTTTTTTTTTCTTTTGGAATTACCTGACTATTGTTTCATCCTTCTGCTCCTTTTGCCAGTAATTTGCAAAACTCGAAGCTACATTTAAATCTGATTTGAAAAGTGTCATACCACGACACAAACCAGGACTTTGCAAACCGCTTCTCAAAGAGAAGGAAGCGGGGGGGAGGGATGGACTTCTTCAGACGAGCGCAGAAAGGCCCCTCTCCTTGCCGCACTGCAGGCGTAGCCTCGTGGGTAAGATGTCCTACCAAGACAAGAACATCCCTCGGATCACAGTGAGGTGAAGTGCCCTCAGGCATATTCTGCCAACCTTGGGCAGCCGAGGCGGGGGAGCAATGTGGGTGGGAAAGCTCCAAAAGTCCGGCAAGAAAGGGAGAGGGCGCCTGGTGGGTGGGGGGCACAGCTTCCCTTTCAGCCTCCGAAGCCACACCCGCTCAGCTCCCGGGGATGGTTTCCCAGCCGGCTGCTGATTTATAAACACGAAAAAAGTGTTTATAAAAGTTTATGGCACGCGAAAAAAGGTTCGCCATCGCTGCCCTATACCATTTCAGACAAATGTTTATCCAATCTCTTCTAAAAAACTTCCAGTGTTGGAGCATTTACAACTTCTGGAGGCAAGGTGCTCCACCGTTTAATTGTCCTAACTGTCAGGAAATTTCTCCTCAGTTCTAAGTTGCTTCTCTCCTTGATTAGTTTCCACTCATTGCTTCTCGTTCTACCCTCAGGTGCCTTGGAGAATAGCTTGACTCCCTCTTCTTTGTGGCAGCCCCTGAGATATTGGAAGACTGCTATCATGTCCCCCCTAGTCCTTCTTTTCATTAAACCAGACATACCCAGTTCCTGAACACTTCACGTGATCTTGATTCTCTCCCTCTGTTGATGCAGCCTAGAACTGTGTTGGCTTTTTTGGCAGCTGCTGCACACGGCTGGCTCATATTTAAATGGTTGTCCACTAGGACTCCAAGATCCCTCTACTGTCGGGATATACCCCAAAACCTTTCTTTTTTAAAAAAGTAAAATGTTGCCTTATAGTGAATTTCAGAGCCTAATGACCCGCAAGTTGTTTTAAGTAAAAGCATAAAGTGAAAGCAGAGTGAAATGTTTTTAAGTGACAGTTGAGTGAAGAACCTGTGTCCTAAATGTTACTTAAAAACCTGTTGGAGAGGAAGGATTCTGAAAATTGTAGTTCAGCAATACCTGGAAAGTTACAAGTTCCCCACTTGCATTGCAGAGTGAATCTTGGAGAGCTTCTGCAAGACGAAGAAAGGGAAGAGGATTAGACGTAGCTGATAATAAAAGACATAATGAAAAGATCCCCTCTTAGAAAAAGTGCCAATTTACAGTGTTCATTTTATTGGCATTTAATTTTGGAAAGTCTGATTCTCAAGTAATATTTTCTTTCAGTTTCACTGGTCTTCCAGATGCATTATTTAGTGTGTTTAATGGGACTTTTGCCCTTTCTACAGGTTTTCATCTTTGCTCTTTGCATTTTTCACTGATATGAAACACATATGCACACAGACACAACATACTGCATTGGTGCATATTTTATGTCAAAGAAAAAAAAACAACCTTACATTTTCCTAGGGAAGGATTAATTGTACAAATGAATGTTAGTCTAAGAAGTGTTGGTCCTTTTCTTTGGAATATGTGTTTATTAGAACGAATAACATTTTTTTTTTGCCTGGCCCCATGATGCTGTAAAAAAAGTGTAAATGGAAATTTGAAACATAATTCCCAAAAGCTATGACCTCAGGTTTATCACAAGCTTTCTAAGTCATTCTTTGCTTTTATATAAAGCTAAACTTTATTGATTGCATGTCAGGTGAGATGAAGTTTATTAGCTGTAGGACAATCTAATGCATGATATATTTTACAAATCAAAGAGCCTATTCTTAGTTTTGATCACTAGAGGATTTGGGCATCTCAGTTTTGTTTGTGTAAATGTGTTTTATTTTCCATTTTCATTTCGTACAGTCACATATATACTGTGCATAACCGGGGCCATATAACATTAAACAATAAACACAGCCATTCCTCTTGTCAACAATACCCCCCAAAATAGAAACCCAATGTACCTCTTCGACCCTCCATACACCCTTTCTTTCGCCCCCCTCCAACTTTCCTTCTTCCCTCCAACATTCCCCTCTATCCTACTTCCCCTCCCCCTCTACCACTCCTCTCTCCCAGTACACTCCCTCCCTTCCTTCTCACCCTCCCTCCAATCCTCTCTCCCACCCTCTCTACCCCTCTTTCTTCTATCCCTCTACTCCTCCCTTCGGTGTATTTCTACTATCTATCAATATATTCAGCTTGTCCTATTTTTACACTAGAATTAAAGAGCAACAGTATACAAGTGCAATCGTGTTACTTTAAAATCTAGCACATACTATATTTCCCCCCTCCCCCCTAAGACCCCACCTCCCTCCCCCCCCCACTTCCCAGAGCCCGTACACGGTGTAGCTTTTTAACAAACACAGTCTAAAATATATTAAAACAAAGGAAATTAAAAAAAAAAAGAAAGTCAATAAGATCTCTGCGTTGAACTCAGCTTCTTGCTGTTGCACAAACTTTAAGACAGTTTAAATTATTCCTAATCTTAAGCATAGGCTTAAGGCATCTCAGTTTTAACGTGGATTCTCTTTTAAGAATCCACTGGAACTTTTTGTAAGTTGCAGCGTCTTTGAATAGTAACATTACTACAGTGAGGTTGAGTCAGCCTTAGTATTTCAAGCTTTGCAAGAACGGTTTCAAAAGCTTCCTGACCTTGGAAAGTAGGGAATTTGATTCCCTTCCCATCCCACCCCCATCCTGGGTAATTCTGTAAAGAAGACACAGTAAGAAGCATTGTGTCTTAAATAGTTTAGCGGCCACACACTCTGGACATAAGATTGTTTGTTCAGATGCCGCACTTGCTAATGGTGCAAAACCAAGTGAAATGGTGTTGCGATGCTGAACAGCTTTCCTTACTTTCTGTAACTTAGACATAAGAGAAAAATGGCTCGGATAGAAACTTCTGGGAAATATTCCATTCAGTATACACAGATTCTTAAGCCTTGGCAAATCTTCCACCATGCTGTGCCAGAGGTGACTATGGATCTACCCTAATTCTTTTGAGAATCGCAGGCTTAATTTGCTCTATTTACATGTTAAACAAACACCCCAAAAGAAAAGGGGGAAATGTCTAAATTACTTTATAGCTCTGCAGAGATGAGCCAGAGATCTGAGAGAGGATGAAACTTGCTTTGTGGATATACTTGAGAATGGCAAATAGTTATAACTAGCTTGCCAAAATAACGTGTGTGTGTGTGTGTGTGTGTGTGTGTGTGTGTGTGTGTGTGCTTGCGCGCATGTGTGAAAAGGGATTTGGATCCAAATTCTTTTTCTTCTACCTCTCTATTCAAGGATATTTCCTCTGTGACTGAGCGTGTTTCTAACTTTGGAGCCTGGCTTGGCACAATATCTGTTGGAGAACAACAAGTAGATAAAAGTCATTCCTTCATTCTGTCCCCACCCTTGCATTTATAAATAAGTTCCAATATCAATCCTTTCTTAGGATTCCTTTGTGAAGAGCCGAGGTGTCGCAGTGGTTAGGGTGCAGTACTGCAGGCCACTTCAGCTGACTGTTATCTGCAGTTCGGCTGTTCAAATCTCACCAGCTCAAGGTTGACTCAGCCTTCCATCCTTCCGAGGTGGGTGAAATGAGGACCCAGACTGTGAGGGTGATATGCTGACTCTGTAAACCGCTTAGAGAGGGCTGAAAGCCCTATGAAGCGGTATATAAGTCTAACTGCTATTGCTATTGCTATTCTTCCCAATTCTGTTTAACATCACCAGGGAGTTGCTAGGAAGGTTACTGGTTCAAGGTCAAATACATTTGATATGCTAATGATATTCAATTGCACAAGTGGTATATAAGTCTAACTGCTATTGCTATTTGTTTACACTTCCCTTTTTAAATTAGGGATAGTGATAAATTGATGACAGACGGCTCTTGAGTTATGACTACAACTTGCACCAGAATTTCCTTTGCTAAGAAGGCACACCCGATTTGATGACCGGTTTCGCCATCATTATTAAGTGAATCACTGCAGTCGATAAGTGTGAATCACATGGTCGTAAAGCAAACCCAGCTTCCCCCATTGACTTTGCTTGTTGGAAGCTGGCTGGAAAGGTTACAGAGGATACTGCAGCGTACAGAACTTCCTAATTTTGATCAAGTGACTTACAGTTATTTTGTAATTTGTAATTTGTAATTTTAATAGATTTGTATGCCGCCCAATCCCGGAGGACTCCGGGCGGCTTACATAAAAGCAATTTAAAAAATATTAAAAAAGAATTAAAACACAGAACAGTACAACTTAAAAACAGAAAGACACAACATGCACTCAGTTGTAATGGGGCTGAAGTTCAGTCAAGATCAACAGCCCCCAGGCCTGCTGGAACAGCCAGGTCTTAACGGACTTATGGAAGGCCGAGAGAGTGGGGAGGGTCCGGATCTCAGGGAGTAGATCGTTCCAAAGGGCCGGAGCAGCAACAGAGAAGGCTTTCCCCCGAGGAGCCGCCAGGCAGCATTGTATGGCCGACGGTACCAGGAGAAGGCCCGCCCTGTGCGATCTTATTGGATGCTGGGAGGTATGTTGCAGGAGGCGGTCACGGAGAGCCAAGGTGGCACAGTGGTTAGGGTGCAGTACTGCAGGCCACTTCAGCTGACTGTTATCTGCAATTCAGCGGTTCTAATCTCACTGGCTCAAGGTTGACTCAGCCTTCCATCCTTCCGAGGTGGGTAAAATGAGGACCCGGATTGTTGTTGGGGGCAATATGCTGACTCTGTAAACCGCTTAGAGAGGGCTGAAAGCCCTATGAAGCGGTATATAAGTAACTGCTATTGCTATTGCTATTGCTAGATTATAAGTTTGAAACCTGGCCATAAGTCACTTTTTTCAGAGTTGTTATACTTCAAATGTCCAAATGGTTGTAAGTCAAAGACTAGCTGTGTTTAGAAATTACATAATTCACCAAACATCTCACTCTCTCTACAATAATTAACAGTCAAAACATAAATCAAATACAACAAAGCTAAAAAAGCAATAATCATAAGAAAATTTATAAGGAAAAAAAAATCCTATTTACCAAAACCCCAAATGGCAATTACAGGACATGTGCTGCCGTTTCACTGTATAGTGATGGCATCTGCTGTAAAGAAATTTCTGAACTGAGTCATAGTTCTAAACAAACATTGGGGATAAATTTGATGCTCCGTAACATGAGCATGCTTCCCATACTTGGCACAATATTTTATTGTCTGTATTTTTTTAAAAAATTAATCAGAGGTGTGTTCCTACCAGTTCGTATCTATTCGGTAGAACCGGTTCGTCAAATCTACCGAACCAGTTAGAAGAGGTTCCACCAGTGGACCCGGAAAGCAGGCCACACCTACAGAAGAGATTCCAACAAATTTTGAAACCCACCACACACACACAGACTCTCTCTCTCTCTCTCTCTCTCTCTCTCTCTCTCTCTCTCACACACACACACACACACACACACACACACACAGACTGACACAGAGAGAGAGAGAGAGAAAGAAAGGAAGAAATAAAGGAAAAAAGAAAAAAGAAAGAAAAAGGACCCGGATTGTGGGGGCAAGTTGCTGACTCAATTTGCTAAAAAAAAATTGTAAACCGCTTAGAGAGGGCTGAAAGCTCTATGAAGCGGTATATAAGTCTAATAAATAAATAAAAAGAGTGAGAGAGAGTTGAAAGAAAAAAAGAAAAAAGGGACAGAGACAAAAGGAAGGAGAGAGAGAGAGAGAGAGAACACGTGGCCGGCAAGCCACTCCCACCAGGTCACATGGCTGGCAAGCCACTCCCACAAAGGAGGCCACACCCACAGAGTAGGTTCCAAATTTTTTTGAATCCCACCACTGAATTTAATCCATTTATATGGTTGCCCAACATGCAATAACAATTTCGGGTATGCTAACAGAATTTAAAAACTAAGGATACAAAATAAACAATATATATAAAAAAACATAATGGCAACCAAGGTTAACCATCAACCAACAGTTAATTGACAGCTCCTGACAGGTTCAACTAACTAGTTATCCAAGGTTTTTAAGACTTTCTGAAAAAGCCAGAAGGCCAGTTGAAACTCAATACTGTGATTTAATAAAAAAGGAATTCGACTCCCTCTTCAACTTATTTCTAGGTTTGCTGTGCAATTTCTGTATGTTGCCATTTCTGCTGAGTCAGAAATGGGCATCTGGTGCTATATATCCACCCTCTTTCCAATAATGTTTGGAGCTCCCTTTGCATGGAATTACAATGCAAGCGATTATTAAATATGCCCTTACTTTGCATTTTTTAATCCATGGCAGCTATGCTTTAACATTGTTCTCCTTTATTGTTCTTTCCCTGGTTTAAATTTTTTAGCACTTGAAATTGTGAAAAGGCTGCTGAGTAATATCTTCAGGTATTAGCTGTCTGCTTTGGGACCCTGTTCTGAGAAAAGAATCCATCTTAAATTCGACTGTAACTCTTCAGCCTTTATAAAAGCTACAGCTGCCATTGCAATATCTACAGAATACAAGTTTCTGAAACAAATTCTTAATATCGTTCTTTTAAAACACAGACAGTTCCCGTGCCATCTATTTCATTGAAGGAGCTCATCGCCTTTACAGTCCAAATACAGCAAAGATTTGTTGTTGTTTTTTTCTGTGTGTATGGACAATAATGTAAATTGGGGATTTTTTTTTTTTTTTAAAAACCCCCAGATTTGGAACTTTTATTCTGAAAGTGTGAGTTAAAACCCCAATCCCAAAAGGCAGAGGAAGAATGGGAGGGAATGTAAGAGTAGGAAAGAGGGGAGGAATGGGAAGAAGAGGGGAAGGGGAAGGAGAGAAGGGAAAGGAGAGGTGGAAGGAAGGAAGGAGAGAAGAAAGAGAAGAAAGGGGGTAGGAAGGAGGGAGGGGGGAGGGAAGCAAGGAGGGAAGGAAGGAGAGGAGAGAAGAAAGGAGGGAAGGAAGGAGGGAAGGAAGGAGAGAAGAAAGGGAAGGAAGGAGGGAAGGAAGGAGGGAATGTAGGAGAGAAGGAAGGGGGGAAGTAAGGAGGAAAGGAAGGGGGAAAGGAAGGAGAGAAGGAGAAAAGGAAGGAGGGAAGGAGAGAAGGAGGGAAGGGGAAGGAGGGAGGGAAGGAAGGGGAGTAGGAGAGAAGAAACGAGGGAAGGAAAGAGGGAGGGAGGGAAGAAGAAGTAGGACCGTTGTAAGATAAGATGGATCTATGGGATGATAAAAAAGCAATCTTCAAGTATATTGTCAACAGTAAGGAAAAATTGTTATAAATACATATTATTAATAACAGCTATGAGATCATATAATTGTGAATGTATATATGAAATTGATAAAATAAAATAAAATAAAATTATTATTAAAAAAAACAAAACCCAATCCCAGCCCTACTTGAAACGAGATGAATACAGTAGATTTCAATGTTCGTTCTCCTGATTCCCCATAATGCTATAGGACAGCGATGGTGAACCTTTTTTGGCTCGTGTGCCATAAGGGGGGGGAGCGCAGGGGGGGTCGTGCGCAGGCGTGCCTCACCCATAATGCAATGCATGACACCCCCCAGTGCCCATGCATGCATGAGAGGTGCTCCCCCGATTTTTTGCATGCTTTTTTCACCCTCCCCAGGCTCCAGAGGCTTTATAGGAGCCTGGGGAGGGTGAAAACAGTCTCCCCCCCCTCGAGGCCCTCTGGAGGCTTCAAGGACCTTCAGGAGGATTTCCTGAAGCCTCCAGAGGGCAAAAAAAACGATCCTACGAGCAAACTGGAAGTCACTTCCGGTTTGCTCGTAGGGTTGGTTTAAGCCCTCCGGAGGCTCCAGGGATCTTCAGGAGGCTTCCCTGAAGCTTCCAGAGGACTAAAAATGACTCTACGAGCAAACCGGGACTTCTGGTTTGCTTGTAGGGCGGCTTTTAGTCCTCCGGAGGCTTCAGGGAAGCCGCCTTAAGGTCCCTGAAGCCTCCAGAGAGCTTAAACCGACCTTAGGAGCAAACCGGAAGTCCGTTCCCAAACTTCTGGTTTGCCCATAGGGCTGGTTTTTCTTTTTTTTTCCTTGTTGTAAGCCGCCCGCAGTCCTCCGGGATTGGGCGGCCTATAAATCGCATAAATAAATAAACAAACAAACAAACAAACAAATAAATAAGTTCAGTCTCAAATGTGGTTGTAAGTTGATGGTTAATGCACTATATGGACACAGAAATGAGTTAGGTATTTACCTATACTGTACTTAATTTATAACTATTTATAACATTTATTTTTCTGTCTTGGTCCAGTGAAAAATATACAGGCAATACAGTTCTTACACGTCACCAACAGTTCTTTCCTTACATGAGTTTCACCCTATACATTTATCTATGATTCAATAAAATGCATGTTAGTTAACAGCTAACTTTTTTAAAAATTCTTTTGGGTTTGGGTTTGGGTTTATTAACATTTATAGGCCGCCCTTTTCCCTGAGGGGACTCAGGGCGGCTTACATAGGATCAGGGGAGGGTAATACAGACAGTGACATAAACAGAGTAAAATAATAACCAACATTCATTCATCATTCGGGAGGGGCGATTATCTTTGTCCCCAGGCCTGACGGGCTAGCCAGGTCTTAAGGGCTATGCGGAAGGCCTGGATGGTGGTGAGAGTACGAATCTCCACGGGGAGATCGTTCCAAAGGGTCGGAGCTACTACTGAAAAGGCTCTCCTCCTTGTAGTTGCCAGCCGGCACTGGCTGGCAGATGGGATTCGGAGGAGGCCCAATCTATGAGATCTAATTGGTCGCAGGGAGGTAATTGGCAGAAGGCGGTCTCTCAAGTACGCAGATCCACTACCATGAAGGGCTTTATGGGTGACTAGTAGCACCTTGAAGCGCACCCGGAGATTGACAGGTAGCCAGCGCAGCTCGCGGAGGATAGGTGTTATGTGGGTGAACCAAGGTGCGGCCGCGTTCTGGACTAGCTGAAGTCGCTTTTAATTTATAAAGTGCTTTAATTATCGCTGTTGTTCATCCCACCAGTTTCCTCAACAATTCCTATGACTATCAAGTATGGCTTTTTAAAAGTTTGCCACTTTTGTTGTTGTTTTCAGTTGTTGTTGTTGTTGTTGTTGTTACATAAACAGAAAATCAACCTCAGCATATAATTATATCAGTGTTTCTCAACCTTGGCTACTTGAAGATGTCTGGACTTCAACTCCCAGAATTCCCCAGCCAGCGAATGCTGGCTGGGGAATTCTGGGAGTTGAAGTCCAGACATCTTCAAGTAGCCAAGGTTGAGAAACACTGAATTATATGAATATTAACATTTTTAATCATCATTGTCTCTTCTCTGCAGGTCAACTTTGTAGTGTGCCAACTGTTTGCCTTGCTGGCTGCTGTGTGGTTTCGAACTTACCTACATTCAAGCAAAACTAGTCCGTTCATAAGGCATGTTGTTGCCACACTATTGGGCCTTTATCTTGCACTTTTTTGCTTTGGATGGTAAGTAGCTCGATTTTTCATTTCAGTGCTTTTATTTCTTAGAGTTAGAGTCTTAGAGTCATTCTCAAAACGTTAGTGTATTCCAGTGACGTGCGGTCAGCTTTAGCCCTGGTGAGGCAGCTTTTTAGACTTGTGGACTTCAACTCCCAGAATTCCACAGCCAGGCATGCTCAGTTCCGATTTAAAGTGACAGCATTTCCCCCCCCCTTGCAAAATAGGTTTTCCCATTCTTTTTCTTCTCCCTCCCCCTCCTTCCTCCCTCTCTCCATCCTTCCCCCCTCTCTCAAACAGACACACGCACACAGAGAAATTGGATCCCTCTCTCATTCACTCACTCTCAAACACAAACACAGAAGTTTGATTGGATATATTTTCCAAAGGCTTGAAAGCAGCTCTTCTGCCATACCCCCCCTTCCCCTGCTGCCTTCCGATCAAACTTTTTGAATTCCTCCCCCCTCCCTACACACACCTTTTCCAGCTGTTTCAGAGACGATTTCAACTCTGCTTCTGCCTGCCCTCGCCTCCCCTCATGAAAGGCCAGAGCTCTGTCAGACTGAGCTAGTTGCTCCCAGAGAACTCTAAAAAGCCTGTAAAAATGCCCTCTACAGGAGGTGAAAGAACACGTGGATCATTTGCATAAGGAATTTTTTGCTTGTTAACCCTTGCTTAACTCTTAAAAGGCGAAAAATTCCTTATGCAAAAGAGGCCCCTAGTTCTCTGGCCTCCTCCTATGGTTAACACAAAGCACTGTTCCAAGTCACTGTGAATCTGGCAGCAACTACCTTGGCTTTAATTATTTTAAAAAAATTCTTTAAAATTCTTTTAATTATTATTATATTATTATTAGAATTAATTATTTTAATTCTAATAGATAACAGTTTATCAACAAAGGAGCAGATCAGGCAGTGTTTCATTTCTCTCTGTTTATTAAAACTGAATTGGTACTTGGATTAATAAGCCATTATCATAATATTTTCTTCCTAGGTATGCCTTACATTTTGTTATACAAAGTGGAATTTCATACTATATCATGATCATTATAGGAGTGGAAAATATGCACAAGTGAGTATTGAGCCATTCATATATCCTTAAGTGAAGTATAGAGGGTGATATAATTTGCAGGCAAATGGGATTTTAGGTGAAACGTTATATACCATATTTTTCGGAGTATAAGACGCACCGGAGTATAAGGCGCACCAAGATTTTGAAGAGGCAAATGTAAAAAGAAAACGTTTTTGCACTCTGCAGACCTCCCAAAAACGGCACATTTTTCGCAAAAACGGCCCGTTTTATGTCAAAAAAAGGAAGGGGGGTAATGGATGTGGAGAGAGGAGGTAGAGGGGGAGGGGAAGTAGGGTAGAGGGGGATGATGGAGGGAAGATAGAAAGTTGGAGGGTGGTGGAAGAAAGAGGTATATGGAGAGCGGAAGAGTTATATTGGGTTTTTATTTTCTGAGTCATTGTTGACAAGAGGAATTGATGCAATTTTTGTTTAATGCTGTATGGTGTTGGTCATGTACAGTATACATGTGAGTGAATAAAAATGAAAATAAAAAAAATTGTGAAAAAAAAGGACATGCATAGCATTTAGGAGGCTTATAGAGTGCTCATGGTGACTGGAGGGGGGGGGGGGCAAAAATAAGCACAAAATGGGGTTGGGTTTCAGGAGGCCAAAAATGCTGTATTCAGTATATAAGACGCACCCAGATTTTCACCCTCTTTTTTGAGGGAAAAAGGTGCGTCTTATACTCCAAAAATATGGTATATGTTCTCCTAGTGCATTCCATATCTTTAATATACATTGTCTTATGAAGATTTTAGAATCACTTCCGGTGCCTAGATTCACCTTCAGGTATCTTGTTTATGTAGAAAAGTATAGCCCATCTTGTCTGTTGTTTAAAGTGCCAGAAGCTTATCACACCTATTGTTTGCCAGTAGAAACCCTGGAGGGATGCTGTAATTCTCTCTACTGCGTTGCTAACATGTTTGCATTGCTTCATCATCAGTGTTCCGACTTCTACATTCTAATTCCATCTAAGTAAAAAAATCTGTAACGATCTAGATTGTAAAGAAATTTGAGTTTTCATTCATTAGTTTTAAAGAAAGAAAAAGGCCTAGTATTTATATCCATGCATAAACTTCATAATTTGATTCAGGTCTGGGAGTCTTCTGATTGTCTCTTCATTTCCAGGTGCTTAGTACATGCTGCATATTGCTTCCTTGTCTTCTTAATCTGAATTATTATAATATCTACCATCATGAGCAATGGATGTTTATTATGTGTCTGATGAAGCAGAAATCAAGGCAAATCACAATTGCATTTGTAAGCTTTAGTTCTCAAATATTACCCTTCTTGAGTTATAGATGTTCAACTGGACGGAGGACTATAGTTGTGCCATAGAATGTGCCACATACAGCTATCATAATAAGTTGAAAAATATTGAACCTGGCCCATGTATACATTTTATTCCCATCTTGATGTAAAAAATGTGACTTTTTTGTGAATTGTGGTAAAAATTAATTGTGCAACACAGACTCACTTGGGAAGCCAACCCTTCATTGAATAGTGAAAATGTAAACAGTGGTTTTAAAAATTAAGATTTTATGGGCTGTTAAAGGTCAGAAGAGCCTTCTCTTTTTCTGTCTGTTTTGTTCTGGATACGATAAGACTTCCTGAAATTCCCCAGGTATTCTGGGCTGGTATGGAAAGAATTTTAATCCCAATATATTTGGAAACCATCTGAGGAGAACTTGTGGCCTTTGGTAAAAGTACTGACAGTATTAGTGCATGCTCAGCTTTATACTCAAATTAAGATGCTTCCGTGCTTCAGCGTTGGCACATAGGATTTACGTTCCACAGCAGAAAAAAAATCTAGTGATTTTTGTGTGTGTGTGTATTGTAATTATGGGAACAGAATTACTGGTTATAATAACCTCATTTCTTCTGTATAATTAAGTACCAATTAAGTATAGTATAAAATCAACATTGTGTTTAGCATCATGTTACTACATGAATTGGTATTGTAATCTGTAGGTTTTTGCTTCCTACAATACTCTAGAACAGTGGTTCCCAAACTTGGCAACTTTAAGACTTGTGGACTTCAACTCCCAGAATTCTGGGAGTTGAAGTGCACAAGTCTTAAAGTTGCCAAGTTTGGGAACCACTGTTCTAGAATGTAAGCTGTGTTGGTTCCGAAAAGCTGTTGTAAGCAATTCTAAGGCACATTTCCCTGGGGGATAAAATGTCATGTGGGACATTACGGAGCCCCCAGGAAGAAGAAATGAAAACCATCAGTTCTCAAGACTTTAGCAAAGTGAAATCAATAATACCTGTATTGCAGCTCCCGGGTTCTGTGCCAGCAAGCAGATCTGAGAACGAGGGCCCCCATGCGCTATTGAATTCTTATCTCTTTTTTAAAATCCCTCATTTTAACCTGTCAGAGAACCTGAATGCAAACATCAGTGCTGAGATAAATTACTACCTTCACTAAACACTTTGTAAGAGGGATGGCCTAATAACCAACTGTATTGTAGTTCAGGGGGGAAAAAAGCCCTTATGGAAAAGTTGACAGTTGTCGTTTTAGATTAAGAATTTTTGGTCTTCCTTCAGAAATGATTTAAATTGTTTAAAGTTAGTTCAGCAAGAAGAAGCTAAGGTCAATGTAGAATGTCATTAATTTCTTTATTTATTTTTTCTCAATAGATTTTAGACTGTGTTTGTTAAAAATCCATACCGTGTACGGGTTCTGGGAAGTCGGGGGGGGGGGGAAGGAGGAGGGGGTTGGGGAGGTGGAGGGAGGGAGGGGCATACATTAGGCTAGAAACTAGAATTATCTTGACATACAAAAAATTGTATTTCGATGTTTTACTGATTGAGGAATGATGAAATGTTTGTTTTAAAAGAAATAAAACTTTTGAACTGAACAAGAATTTTTGGTCTTCCTAATAACGTTACCATACTGCTGCCTTTTCTGTTTGTTATTGGGGAAACTAGTTGCTTGTATTTCTTGCCGTATATGTCTAAAAAAAAAGTGAGAAATATTTGTCAATCAATCAATCACGCTTATAATAATATATCTTCTGGATTTGTAGTTCCAGTTTGAAGAGCTGGTGTCAGCTGTGGCTAGGAAGGGCTGTGCAGAATTGGGAGTGCCAGTTCTGTCTTTTTCTAGATCGGGAGGGGTTGGTTTGGTTTGGTTTTATTAGTTTTGTATGCTGCCCACTCCCGAAGGACTCCGGGCGGCTTACAATAAAAAGGGAAGGGGGATAAATAAGACAATACAGCAATTTAAAATACAACAACATTCATAATTAAAGTGGGGCTGGATACTTCAACAGCCCCAGGCCTGCCGGAGCAGCCAGGACTTAGTAGCTTTACGGAAGGCCGGGAGGGTAGTGAGGGTCCGGATCTCCACGGGGAGATCGTTCCAGAGGGCCGGAGATGCAACAGAGAAGGCCCTCCTCCGGGGGGTCGCCAGGCGACATTGGCTGGCAGATGGAATCCGGAGGAGGCCAAGTCTGTGCGATCGAATCGGTCTTTGGGAGGTAATTGGCAGGAGGTGGTCTCTCAGAACTTTAAAGGGAGGGAAAGGATGACAATGGAAGAGCCGTTCTGTGGCATTAGCATCGCCACTGGCAGTGATCGTGGTGCTTGGAGAGGTTGGTGCTTGGTAGCATGTCGTTTTGAGCTGTGAGGTGCTCTGGAACCCTGGGTGGCAACTACAGATCCTTCCTAGTGGTGGCAATAGTTGGCAGCTATTGGATTGCTTATTTTTTCAGAAAATGCCACCGGGATGCATAAGGCTTTTTTTTTGACAAACTGCATATTGGGCAAGTCTGGACTGCAGCCCCATCTTAACAGCACCTGAGGCTGTGTAGCACTTTGCATTCCTGAGTACTTAGACAAGATAAATGATAATAGGATTGCACTGTTGTATACAGGGCCGGATTTAGATGAAAAGAGGCCCTGGGCTATTCCACTTATGAGGCCCTTTCACCTCCCATTTTTAAGTTTGTAAATTACATGAGAGACAATAAAATACATCATTACTGTGATATATATCAATATATATATATCAATATATATAGCTGGCCACCCGACGGAGGGCGGCTCTGCTCTGCGGCAAAGGCAGCGAGGCCAGCCGCCTCCCCTGCTGTGCTCAGCTGCCCGGCTCGGCCCCCTTGCCCTCACCTGCCTGGCCGCTAGTGGGCTCCGCGTCGACGGGGCGGCTACTGGGAGTGGCCGCGCTTCTCGCCAGACCGCCGGTGCCGGGAACGTGGGCGGGCTCCCCAACTGCCGCGGCGCTGGAACGATCTTAACCAATACATTTTTATGTTTGTTTATTAGTCATATGTGTAGAATTTCTCCTTATTTTCAGTTCACTGTTTTTAGAATAGTGTAATTTTTATTTTGCTAACAATTTGAATGTAGGCCCCTCTTGATCTTGAGGCCCTAGGCTGAAGCCTAGTTAGCCTATAGGAAAATCCGGCCCTGGTTGTATAGCTAGTATTTCTTGGTTTAGCAAGAGCTCACGTAATGATATATGAATGAACCAATTTTTAAACACATTCTATTTCTTCTTTCATACTGCTTTCTGAGAAGGGAAAATGAGTTAATGAGTAATGTCAGGTGAAAGACCAGGTCCAATTAAACTGATGTATTGCTAATCATGCCTATTTACAGAAATCTTCTCAGCTAAGGGGTTAGCACCTGCTTGAGGTTAGATAAGGGTCAGTGACATTGAAGTGGGAGTTGGATTTAGTTCGTGTTTGGCTACGTAGGGATGCTAGGCTGAGCCCTCTTTTAACCCTGCCCCCCCCCGATTCTGCCACTCCTTTTCTATAAGTAACTTGCTTCTCCTTGGAAAAAAAAAAGAAAATATTAACCAGAAACATCATATTGACGAAGAGAAGGATTGTTAGAATTTATTGCAGTCTAGATAGGAACATTGAAACCAATCGAGCTTATATTAGCCTAGTTTATGCCCAATTAATTTCAGTGGTTTTGATTCTTAGTATGACTAAGTCTATATCTAACGCACAATAAATATGTTCATGACATCTTCTGCTATTGCTTCCTGTTTTGTGTGTGTGAGTTATCTATATTTGAAAAGTTGGTTACTATACGGAAATCTGCATAGGACAAAATAAGATCAAACTGGAAATATAATTTCAGTTCTACTTGGAGACTTCTGGATTTTGTGCTTGAGGTGGAAAAAAATGAAGCTTTGATCTTGCGTTTTACTGATTAGATTGAATTGTCGTTATAGAAATGGCTAGTTTATACTCTTATGGAAAAATAAAAAATCGAGGTTCAATGTTAATGCTTTATTCTACTGCAACAGAGGGAGTCAGGAGTCAACTCTCTTTTCCCCTTCCCCTTCATGTCCTACTATTTGATTTTGTATTTTTGTATTTTTATTCTAGTCTATAAACTAATAAGATGTTAAAATGAAAGGAAATATAATTTCAGGTTGCTTGTATAATTGACTGGATTATTCAATATTATTCAAAATTATTCAATATTTCCTTGGGAGATTAGTGCATTATTAAATATAATGAGCTTAATAATTTATATTTTACCTTGTTCAAATATTATTTTCAGTTCAGCTGCCTTGCTTGTTTCAGATTTTTTAGAAAATAAATGGACAGATTCTCAGGGTCCAAATTGAAACAATGTACTTTAAAATGACCTTCAGCCAGCCACCAGCATACAAGAAGAATAAATATAAACTTAAAACAACAAGATAAAGATACACTGAGTGTATCCAACATTCTCTAGTTCAGTGTTTCTCAACCTTGGCTACTTGAAGATGTCTGGACTTCAACTCCCAGAATTCCCCAGCCAGCGAATGCTGGGAGTTGAAGTCCAGACATCTTCAAGTAGCCAAGGTTGAGAAACACTGCTCTAGTTGGTGGGATGCGGGCTAGTGTTTTGGCTTGCAAGATGGCCTCCAGATTAGATATTCTAGTTTGCATGCATGTGAGCACGCTTGGGGTAACTTGGACTTTGGTCATTGCTGTCTTAGCAGCAGAATGATGCTCTATATTGGTGATGGCGAACCTTTTTGGCATCGAGTGGCCAAACCGAAATGTGTGTGTGTGCACGCAAGCGCACGTGTGACTTCCAGAGCCCTGGAAACTCGAAGACCAGCTAGTCTTCTGGTTTCTGGTGCCCGCATGCGCGCTGGCCACCTGGTCTTCGGGTTTCTGGGCCTCCGGCATGCACAAAGATCATCTGGCCGGCATGGATGTGCATGCCAGAAACCAGAAGAACAGCTGACAACGGCGCATGTTCCCCCAGAGAGGGTTTTGTGTGCCACCTCTGTTGTGGCCCAGCAGGAGCCGTTGGAGCTGCCATCAGAATCTGACAGCGAGGGGCCCTATGAGTCGGCCCTGGAGGATGTGGAGGACCCTGGACAGGGTTCCGACTCCGAGCAGGGCGCAGAGAGACTGGTTGGCCACCAGGTGGCGCCTGAGCCTTGGACCAGTGGGGAGGAGACAAGGGAGAGTGATCCAGAAACCAGCAGTGAGTTGTTCCTGGATGCACACCATCGAAGAGCTAATAGGCGTCAGGAACAGTTGCGCAAGTACAAGAGGTAATTGCGCTCAGCTGGTGGTCATTAGGCTCCTCTCCAGACTATAAAAGAGACTGCTTGTGCACATGCCCCTCTTTGCAGAAGTCAACGCATTGACTAAAGAGAACGTAACTAACTTGGCAGGCTGGATTGTTGCCAAGGTTTGTCTGAATTGCTGCCAAGGTCCTTATCTGTTTGTATGCTTGGCTTTCAACCACCGAGATTCTGGTCTTGTTATTAAAGGACATTCTAATTAAGCTTGTCTCGGCTTTCGTTACTGGATGGAGGAGGGGGTCAGAACAGTTCTCCATCATGGCTCTATACCAGTGGTCTCCAACCTTGGCAACTTTAAGACTTGTGGACTTCAAGTCCCAGAGTTCCTCAGCCAGCAAAGCTGGCTGAGGAACTCTGGGAGTTGAAGTCCACAAGTCTTAAAGTTGCCAAGGTTGGAGACCACTGCTCTATACGATTTGGGTATGACTGAGGCTGATGCAGTAGATTCTACCTTCTATGTCTCACTAAAAAAATTACTGTTTGTGAAAATCAGTCATGCTGAGCGATGGAGATCAGTATCTCTGTGGTGATAACCAGATCCATAGAAAACGGAATTTTGGAATGGAGAGAGTAAATGATAAAAGTGTGTAAAAATATAGGTCGTGCATGAAAAAGTATTACAAGATAGATTATTTTCCCAACAGAATGAAAGAAAACTAGAGAAAGAAATAGAATGCAGAAGCCTTTTGGAAAATGATGAAAAAGTATCATATTACAGAGGGACACAAAAGTGCAGTTCACAAATGGAAAGTGTGAAGATGTCCCATCTATTTTAAATACAGATGATGCCATGCTGTTGACATGTAACAATGTGATTTGCAGAAAATGTTGGGTAGAAAGTGTAAGGCAATGAGATATGTTAATTTGAATTTTTTTTTAAAAATGAGCAAAATGGAGTGAATGACTAGAAAATATACATTATTTGCAAAAAACTAGATAGCAATAGCAATAGCAGTTAGACTTATATACCGCTTCATAGGGCTTTCAGCCTTCTCTAAGTGGTTTACAGAATCAGCATATTGCCCCCAACAACAATCCGGGTCCACATTTTACCCACTTCGGAAGGATGGAAGGCTGAGTCAACCTTGAGCCGGGGAGATTTGAACAGCTGAACTGCAGAACTGCAGTCAGCTGAAGTAGCCTGCAGTGCTGCATTTAACCACTGCGCCACCTATATATTTTTATGTGTTGTCAATGGAATGTTTGGAAGTACAGTGGTTCAGTGGTTAAAGATGCTGAACTTGTCAGCTGGAAATCTGATAGCTTGGGTTCAAGACCTGAGTGACAGGTGATGCGGTGAGTTCCTGTTACTTGCCCTAGCTCCTGCCCACCTAGCAGTTTGAAAGCATGCAAATGTAAGTAGATTAATAGGTACCACTGTGGTGGGAAGGTAACAGCATTCCATGTGTATGGTCATGCTGGCCACATGACCGCAGAAGGTTTTTTTTTTTTTAGATAAGTTTATTTATATGCCGCCCTTTTCCCTGGGGGGACTCAGGGCGGCTCACAACTTAAAAGGGGGGGGGGGGGAGAAGTGTCTTTGGACAATGCCGGTTGGCTTCCTCTGCTAATAAACAGAGATGAGCACCACCCCCTAGAGTCGGACATGACTCGACAGGGGAAACCTTTAATGGAATGTTTACTAAAAATGGGGAATGGGTGAAGAAAGAGCCGAGGTGGCGCAGTGGTTAGAGTGCAGTACTGCAGGCCTGACTGTTGTCTGCAGTTCAGCGGTTCTAACCTCACCGGCTCAAGGTTGACTCAGCCTTCCATCCTTCCGAGGTGGGTAAGATGAGGACCCGGATTGTTGGGGGTGATATGCTGACTTTGTAAACTGCTTAGAGAGGGCTGAAAGCCCTATGAAGCGGTATATAAGTAACTGCTATTGCTATTGCTATTGCTAAGAAAGATTAAGGCATACAACTGCTAGCAGGAATGTAATGGGTGTGTGGTCTATCACTTTAGTTGATGATTAATTACATCAGAACAAACATAAAAGTATGTTGGGGATTTAATGAACTTTTTGTAGCTAATGAAGAGAGTGGTTCTATAAAGAATCGGTATTGAATGGAAGCATATTAAATAAAAAGTGAATGACACGTATGAAAAACTTATTTGAGGTGGTTTGGTCAAATAGCACAAATAATTGAGAGTAAAATTGCAAAATACATTGATGAATGAAGGGGTTGAGAGGAAGAAAAACACTAGAAAATTTTGATTGGATCAATTGATGAAACCTCAAAAAAAAAGAGAGAAATGTTTAAAGAACAAAAGGCAGTGCAGGAAGGAAGGCATGTGTAAAAACATGCTGGAAGCCTAGACTGATAATGAGAGGCTCTGTGTAATAAATGGTGTTAGTATAAATTAGAATTCCCTTCCCTTCCCTTCCCCATACTTAAATTTCTTTGACTTTTAATTTATTTTTTTGCTTCTGAAAGGGAATTACATGATTTGCATTTTTATTATACATATTGTATATGCAGATGAAAAAACGTGAGAATTTTTCACACCGATAAAAAGATGTGCAATTCTGAAAAATACTCTGCCACCTACACAATAGAAAATGGAGAAGAATTTTACAAGGACGTGCACTTTCAAGTTAGTCATGACTCCTGCCAACTGCCTGGATTAGTGTCTGCTTTTTTTTCTTGGCAGGTTTTTCAGAAGTGGGTTTCCGTTCCCTTCTTGTTAGGATTTAGAGAAAGTGGCCCAAAGTCACCCAGGTGGTTTTGTGGATAAGGAGACTCACTGGAACTCATAGTTGCTCACTTTCTAGCCTGGTAATCACTGCATCAAACTGGCTCTTTATTAAATATTTCCAATCAATAATATTGAATAAAGTATTTCCAGCCCAGACTGATTGGAGATTGAATTGAATTGAATTTTATTATTTGTATGCCGCCCTTCTCCGGGAAGGACTCAGGGCGGCGAACAATTCAAAAAGGGGAAAAGGGAAACATAGAACAAAATACAGATAATTAAAAAAGCAAGAATCACACAACCACACAAGTCGAGAGGGGAGGGGAACTCATCAACCCCAGGCCTGCCGGCAAAGCCAGGTTTTGACGGCTTTTCGGAAGGCCTGGAGAGAGGTGAGGGTCCGAATCCCTGCGGGGAGTTCGTTCCAGAGGGCCGGAGCTGCCACAGAGAAGGCCCTCCCCCGGGTAGTAGCCAGATGGCATTGGCTGGTAGACGGAACCCGGAGGAGGCCAACCCTGTGTGATCTAATGGGTCTTTGGGAGGTAATTGGCAGCAGGCAGTCTCTCAAGAGATGGTGTGACTAATTCCAGTGAGACTTTTATCTGCTAGGGAGGCAAAAGTGCTCCAAGTTCTGAGACTTAGAGAGTGGCAACTGATCCTCTTGCTACGCTGTTGAGTGCTGAGCTGGTCTCTAATACCTTCCAATAATATAAAACTTGAGTGAACCTGTGCCAGAATTGGGTAAATGCTCAGATTAGCCATTTGACTCAAGCAATCAACCAAGTGACTCAACTACCACCTATTGCTGTGCTGTCTACTACAGTGGTCTCCAACCTTGGCAACTTTTAAGACTTGTGGACTTCAACTCCCAGAGTTCCTCAGCCAGCAAAGCTGGGAGTTGAAGTCCACAGGTCTTAAAGTTGCCACGGTTGGAGACCACTGGTCTGCTACACTGCTTCCTGCCATTGTGTGACTTCAGTCTGTTCATTTCGTGCCTGATAAATACGTCAGTTGTCCAGAAAAATTCAAAGTATTCGTCATTCAAAAAGATGGAAGTGCATGTATCCTTTAAAATTGTGATTTTTCTCAGATCGTTCTTGGGTGAGATTTATACTTGGACTTTTAACAAAGCTGCCAAATGGCCATTCTATATCTAGAAAATGATCCTGTTCTGGATACTTATGTGTTTTGCTTAAATTTACATCTGCCTTTGGTGACTCTGCTAGAATGGCAATATCTACTGATGAAATGACACTTATAAAGTATGGACATTTATTGTTGATTTCCATTTTTTTTCTTGCTTGGAATGGAGTGTAATGAACTGGTTTCATTTCACTAATTTAAACAGAGGGTAGCTAATGAATTGTGAGATGAGTTGGTTTTAGAGGACACGCCAAACATTAAAAGATTAAACCAGTACTTGACTGTAGATGGAAGACTAGAAGAATTTTATTTTTATTTATGAAATTTATCCAGTGCATCAGTCTTGGTGAACTCTAGATAAAGGACACATTCAAATTATAATGAAGCAGTAAAACAATAAACTAAAGCAAAACGTAACAGTGATAAAACTGTTATAAATACACTCTGACATACATGTCCCAAAGCTGTGTTGGAAAAACCAGATCTTTATCGGATTCTGCAAGGCCATGGAGCTACCTTTGCCTCATTTGGCAAGTTGGAACAAGTAGGAATGGGAGAGTCTCCATGGCGAATACCCACCATTGTCCTCCAGCTTTTGGGATTTTACATTTTTTGGGGTAGTCCAAGGTGCAACTCCATAGAAAACAAACCACTGTAATCAACGTAAGGAATGACAGAAGCCCAAAACAAAAGATTGTCTTCAAAGAGGACTCGGTCTCGATGGATCCCCAGCTTTCAAGCATGCTCTCCTGGAGAAGCACAACCCCATCAAGAATCAATATTGATAATCCCTTGAAATCGGAAGACTTTTGAATCAGCAGTCCTTCCATCTTGCTTGGGATGAGTCTGAATCTGTCTCTCCTCATTTTAGACTCCAGGCATTGAGGTTTAACTGCCTTATATCCCATTTGGCCTAGGGTGGAGATGTGCAATTGAATATCATTAGGATATCAAATGTATTTGACCTTGAACCAGTAACCTTCCTAGCAACTCCCTGGTGATGTTAAACAGAATTGGGAAGAATAGCAATAGCAATAGCAGTTAGACTTATATACCGCTTCATAGGGCTTTCAGCCCTCTCTAAGCGGTTTACAGAGTCAGCATATCATCCCCACAGTCTGGCTCCTCATTTTGCCCACCTCGGAAGGATGGAAGGCTGAGTCAATCTTGAGCCGGTGAGATTAGAACCGCTGAACTGCAGATAACAGTCAGCTGAAGTGGCCTGCAGTACTGCACCCTAACCACTGCGCCACCTTGGCCCTGCATTCCATAACAATTCCCAGCCCTTGGTGGCATTCTAGAACATATTATAGTAGACAATAATGAAAGCTATTTAGAGATTCAACAGCATCCTAGTACCGTGTTTCTATCATCCAAGCTTCTCCAGCCATCAATCATGAATGTGATTGGTGCAGTTACTGCTTCATATACAGATCTGAATCCAGAATGTAAATCCAGATAATCTTACAACCCTTTATTATCTCTTACACTCTTTCTCAACAACCTTCCTCCAAAAATGGGAGGCTTGGGATGGAAGAGTAGTTTGTCTAGTACTGTTGTATCTATGACTGGTTTCTTGAAGAATAGATGAACCAGTTCCTTCTTCAAAGCGGTTGGAACATCTCCCTCTTCAAAGTGGCATTGGCTACCATCTGGAACCATCTCATCTCTTGGCTTGTGGAACAAGCTCCATTATTATTTGAGGGAAATATTAGGATACAGTTTTTTTTTTGTAAATGATTTAATTTGGCAAGTAAATGAGAGCTCGATGAGAAATATTTTTCGTGGCTTCTGCCCCTCACTGTTCAGGTTCTAGAGTGGCTTTCAATTCACTTGGGCTGTGCAATGTTTTGATTGCAAATGAATTCTAGGTTACGTGTATGCTTTTTAAACAAGAGTTCTGTGAGATAAATCAGACTCTAAATAGACAGGATTAAGGCATTGAAGGAAAAAGTGGAAACCTACATTTCCGTTCATACTAATCATGGCATATGAAGTTATTTGTGAAATGAAATTGGGGGTTATTTGTGAAAGTTGCTCTGCGTGTAAGGAACAGACCTGACACTTTTTGGAAATATTGATTCCTTAACTGAGATAATTTTGGTTGAAAAGGCTTCATGTTTTTAGAGACGCACGTGATACTTGCTGAGATAAAAGTTGTAGATACAGTAGTTCTTAAAATATTGTTTTGCGTGATACATTATGCTTGGGGCTAGCTTAACAAAACAAGTGTGAGTCATTCAGCTAATACAGTTGCTACAAATATGATACTGGAATAGAATTATTCTGGCATTAATCTTCAAAAGATCTCAGCTGTGGAAGAAAGGAAAAATGTGTGTAATATGACATAAAAACATGTCATTGAATGACTATAACCTCTAGAAAACTTCCTAAAATTTGGTTTGGACACTAATAACTAATTCTTACCTTTTAAAATATCTTAATTTGAACAGTGGTATTTTATATGCATTTCTCATTTAACACCTGCCTTGCTTAACAATGGAAATTCTGATCCACATTGTGGTCATAAGTTGAGGTCTACCTGTACTATACAGTTGTTTATCACTTTCTCTAAAAATACCACAAAAAATCTCTTCCCGTATCTTATCTAATAACAAATCTTAAAAACCTCATGATTCAGTTGTGGTATTGAAAGAAAAAAAACCCACTCAAAGCTGCTAAGAAAAGAAAATCATTCTCATTTTAATCTTGGTCAACTTTATAAATTTGCTTTTCACTTTTAAAAGTCTGTGTGTTTATTCTGGGTGTCCCAGAAGCTGATTTCTTTTCATTCTTTCTTTATCTTTTCTCAGGAACTCCTGTGTGGGTATAACACATCTCTTTTGTAAGTGCCAAGTGAGAAAGTTGTCCAAGTCACTCTTCCGACTCATTATTTGTGTTTCCTTTTGAGCTATAAAACTTCCAGGAGTTTCATTTGTTAAAGCTTGTAGAGCAGTGTTTCTCAACCTTGGCAACTTGAAGATGTCCGGACTTCAACTCCCAGAATTCCCCAGCCAGCATTCGCTGGCTGGGGAATTCTGAGAGTTGAAGTCCAGACATCTTCAAGTTGCTAAGGTTGAGAAACACTGCTGTAGAGCATTTTTGTCAATATCATTCCTAAATCCATATCCAAAGCAGCCTGGTTTTCTGTTCTGTGTCCTCTTTTTGAACCTATTTTCAAAGGACAATCTCAACAGAAAGTTCTGAATACATTATTGATAAATATCCTTGAATTCTTCCAGAGTTAGCATCGTTTCTCTATTTTGTATTAGTGGGTCTTCTTTCATTATGATCTTATTTTTTTCTGGTTTCCTCTAGTAACCAGTTTTCAAAGTCTCCCCTTACCATGTTTTTCTCTAATCTGCAATCTTTTCCCAGAAAAAAATTTTTTTTTAACTTAACTAAAATCTTCATGTATTTTTAATAGGGTTTTAAAAGGAAAGGAATCATTCTAATTATTTCATAATCTAGGATTGGATTGGATTGGATTTATTAAATTTATAGGCCGCCCAATCCCAAAGGACTCCGGGCGGCTAATCTTATATCCAGTTAATCTGGCCCCTTAATCCATTTAAAAAAAACTTTCTAAAATTAATGTTCTGGTTATTGTTGTGCTACTTATTTCCAAATAACAAAGTTTTTCTCTTTAAGTTCTGAAATTTAATGAAACCTCTTCCATTGAGGATTGGAAGAAATTGCCCTATGTAATAAAATGTATTCTTCTGAAAATTCTTAATATTAAAAAACAACAACAATCAATCGATGTTTCTTTGAAATCTGGTATGGTCAGAGCTCACTCTTCAAGCTCCAAGTGCTCTAAAACCCTCTAGAAATTACTGTTTTATGATTTTGATGTGGGGAGCATCTGTATGAAGCATTATGAGTGATCCCTGGTCCTCTCCCTAATCAGGAAAGGATTCCGGGGAGCTGATTCATTCACTGGCTTCTCTTTCCCACGCAGATGTCAGCTCCGTTTGTGCAAAGACATATTCACTTCACCATGCTTCCCTGGAAGACTGACTAATTTGAGACTTCAGTGATATTTTCAAGCAATTGTTTTAAGAGCTGTGGCGTGATTGTAACATTATTGATACAAAAAAATAATTCTAGCTCACCCTTGTTGAACTCTACATCTCCTAAGCCGAAATAATTCCAGTTCTGAGTTTAGTTTAGTATCAGCCACTGTTGGTAGGCAGTGTGATCCTTGCTGGGAATGCCTCCTGTCCTATTTTACTCATTCTTGTTATATTTTTGGCTTCAAATCTTCAAAAGAGTTCAGGGAATGAAAGTTTGGCTCCAATTACCACAACAATATAAATGACTGGGGTGCCCATGACCCGTCAAAACCGCGCTCGACTAAGCCGCGCCCGATTAAACCGCGTCGCTGATGTCATCAACAGGGCGACAACAGCCAGCGCGGAGAAAGAAGGGCGCTTTAAATAGCGCTTTGAAAGCAAGCCGATTCAACTTAAGGTAAGGGTTAGGTTTAGGGTTAGCTTTAGGGTTAGGGTTAGGGTTAGGTTAAGGGTTAGGGTTAGGTTTAGGGTTAGGTTAAGGGTTAGGTTTAGGTTTAGGGTTAGGTTAAGGGTTAGGATTAGGTTTAGGGTTAGGTTAAGGGTTAGGTTTAGGGTTAGGTTTAGGGTTAGGTTTAGGATTAGGTTTAGGATTAGGTTTAGGGGGGTTAGATTTAGGTTTAGGGGTTAATTTTAGGTTTTTTATTAATTTTATTGCCCCTCCCGAATGCTGAGTGAATGTTGTGTTTTAGTACTTTTTAGTTATCTCACATTTTTTTTTTCTCTGTAATTTGTCTTTCACCCCCTTTCCCTTACTATTGTAAGCCGCCCTGAGTCCCCTCAGGGAAAAGGGCGGCCTATAAATGCTAAATAAATACGAAATACGAAAAATTAGCGTTTACAACGTGCTTCTGTCTCCGCGCTGTTGTCGCCCTCTTGATGGCGTCAGCTATGTGGTTTCGTCGAGCGCGGTTTAGTCGAACGCGGTTTTGTGGTGGAACCATATTTTTGGCTTCAAATCTTCAAAAGAGTTCAGGGAATGAAAGTTTGGCTCCAATTACCACAACAGTATAAATGACTGGGGTGCCAGTCCCTCACAAAACCAAGAAGAACATTTCCAAAGGTAATAATGAAACGGTCTTTATTTGCAGAAATGGCTCTGCATTTCCTAAATGTATCAGTTCCTTTCCATTCTTTTTCCCCCCACAGAGAGAGTTCATTCTCTTTTTTTCTTTTGGTTTCTCTCTCTCTCTCTCTTCCCACCTCTTCTTTTCCAGTTGCATCTTGTGACAGCATACACTGAGCAAACTTGCAAAAAAGGCAGCAATGCTTGGAAACCTGCTTTAAAATCCATGTCTAATAATAAAACTTTGTTTTTTGCACAAGGCAACTTGAAATGTTTTTATGTGGAGAATATGATTATATTTGATTAGGAACCATGCTTTTTCCTCGCTCAGAAATAAATACATTAAAAATGTTTGAAGATGTTCAGATAATGTGAAATGGTCCTTAAAATGTAAAAAGAGAATATCGACCAGAGGACATCAAAGAGAAGTAAAATGTAATGATAAGATCAGTGTTTCTCAACCTTGGCAACTTGAAGATGTCCGGACTTCAACTCCCAGAATTCCCCAGCCAGCGAATGCTGGCTGGGGAATTCTGGGAGTTGAAGTCCAGACATCTTCAAGTTGCCAAGGTTGAGAAACACTGGATAAGAGTTTATATTCTGTTCATATCTTTAAAACAAAATAGGAAGAACTACTTTAATACTGATGGCCCTAACTGATTCAGTTCCTTCAGAAAACATATTTAGAGGTAGTGTTCTAACTGCATTCTCTGCATTTCCTGTGCTACAGCCAATGGATCTGTTTGGCTGCTTTCTTTAATGTTACAGAAGCTTTGAAAGTATGAGCCAGCTGTTTTATGCGCTGCCATCCTGAGGCCAAATTGTGGACATCTTGAAACACATGGAAGTGAAAGATGAGAACAGGCTGGGATGGAATGAAGAGCCCATTGCATGTGTAAACATAGAATGACATCTGATCTTTTTTCAATGAACTATTTGCACAAACATGTTGTTCTCTGAACCCCATAACATCACTAATCAAGTGAGCTTTAGTCTATACAAGTTTATTCTGTAAGAAGTTAGTTAACCATCATATTGCTGGTGTTGCTCTAATTTTTCAAACATTTTCTGTATTGCAAACATTACCTCTTGCAAGCTGACATTTTCTCTCTGTTGTTGGAAATAATCTTTTGTTTCCAGCTATTAAAACACTGCTGCTCTGACTTGGAAGATTTTTACAAGGTTACACCTAGCTACACCATGAGATCTCTGGTTAAAGGAATACTTCAAAGGAACATTTGTATAAACAAATAGGGCTTTACTTCTTATCACTTTCTACAAACAAACTGTGAGACTTTAAAATTCCAGACCAGAATAATCAGTAGTGAAAGTAAAAGTATTTTGTTTTCAGTGCTCAAGTTTCCAGTCTTCGAGTAGCAGTTATATCTCTCCCTTTGTTGTTACAATTGTTGAAATTCTCTTTGTTCTTTTTGTATCTTTTAATATTCCAAGTTTAAAAAAAGTCAAATTCTTACATGAAATAGAGAAGAAAGAATAAAAGACACATGTAGTGATGAATAAGGAGAAGTTTAGTCCGTAGGTTGTGAAAGTAATAGTAAAAATTTTAGAAGAAGAAAAATTGATCCATTCATTTCAAATGGTTTGCATAAATTCCATCCATGAAAATAATGTTTAAAAATTAAGATAACACACTGACCAAAACCATCCAAAGCTTAATTCCGCCGCTTATTTCTTTTATTCTTAGATTTAAATTAGCTTTAAGTTTTTTATAGGCAGGCTCTTTTAAAACAGATAAAAATTCCTCACCAGCTGTAAACACTTTCTCTTCCGTTTCCTTCCATTTTGGAGCCGTCCCTATTTCATCAGCCTGGGGGCTGAGTTTTTAACGCCAACTGAGAAACCTTTTCCTGCATCAATCAGGGACTTTGCGATGTCCCTGTGATCAGCAGAACGTAGTGTTCCCGTTCACCGTCTCTACGGGACGGTTTAGGTCCGATTGGACCACCCAGTGAAAAAAGTATTGGCAGCGATCTCGGAGCATCGAGATTGGGTGACCATTTCGTAGCGACGTCGGCTCCTCCTCTTGACTGGCTGTTTTCTAATGTGTCAAATTCTCTTCACCTTCTCAGCTGTTTATTGCTCAGAGATGCCCCACCCTAAAGTTGAGATAACAGTTAAAGAGAGATCCCCACCCCAGACATATGTACATGTGCTTGTGCATGTACACATACATTAATTATTAATTATTTTGGAGAGCGGAATCTCTGGAAGATCCTTGCTATGACAAAGATGCCATGATCATCCACAAAATTATATTTTGGAGTTATGGCGGCGATGTCTGTTACTTTTCATTCTTGATTTCATTCTTTTCTTTTAACCAACTTGCTGGTGGCTCTGTGTTCCCAGAGAGGACAGAACCAACAGAAGGCCTTCAGTATGGCAAAATAGCATTCTTCTCTTTAATAGTGAAAAAGAAAAGGGTAACTCTTGTCTTGCCACACAGTTCTGGCAGACAGTCAGTCCGTCCCTATGAACCGGCATGCAAAAGACTATGTCATTGTTCTGTTTTTGCTGTTGTTATTTCTCAAGATCTCAAATGTATGTGGTTAAATGTCAATAGACCCATTTTGCATTACTTGCGGTGGAATGTATGTGGAATATAACAATGGACAGGAAGGGGTGTTCTGCTGCAGTCCCTATTGAAAGCAAGATGCTGTGCTTGGGAGACAAGGAGGATCCTAAATTTTTTCAGCTTGGTTGGTTGTGAGTCCTGGCTTTTGATTTAGTGCTGAACACCTTATGCAAAATCATTTCTTGTTTGCTTCTGAGAAGCTAGCTGTTAAAAAGAAATAACCATTTGGGAAAAAAGATTGACTGAACTGCAGTGACACCAAACAGTGTGGCCAAGAAGAGAGAGGAAAGCCAAAGAGAAAAGAGATTGTGGACTGTAGCTGCTACTAATCAATAGGCAGTTGAAGAGGACATATAGAGTATGGAACCAGTTTTCAGATTGCAATGTCAATGAATGAATGAATGAATGAATGAATGAATGAATGAATGAATGAATGTCCAGAGTAGTCAGGAGGTCATGGGGAATACTTCTTTTTCTGTCCCATCCTCTCCCTACCTCCAATTTTCTTTTAGTCCAGTTTAGTTCTTGTATAGAAAGGCTGCAGCAAACTAACTAAGAAGATTGGTATGGAAATTTGGCGTGACCCGACAATTGCGCGATAGACATATGCGCGCCAACAAAATAGCGGCGATTAAAACGCGCCGTCAAAATCGCGCCCACAAATTTGCGACGTCAAAATCGCGCCGACAAAAGCACGATGACAAGCACAATAAAATCGAAAAAAAGTTAGGGTTAGGGTTATAACGTACGTATATGCGTCCCACTATGTTAAAGGCCCAGCACACTCACTGGGCTGTCTATAGTTTGTGGATGATGCGATTTTGTCATCGTGCATTTGTTGACGCGCGTTTGTCAAAAATCAATTAGTGATTTTGACGGTGCTCATTTGTCCATTGCGGTTTTGTCGGCGCGCATATGTCTATTTACGCAGCTAAAAGCACTAAAATATTTGCAAGTAAGAACACGCTGGGAGCTGTGCGATCTTATCTGATCTTAGACCAACACAGCCAAGCAATAAAAGTGTCAAATCGTAAAAAGCCAATTTGTAGTCAATTAGTTTACAGCCCACTTAAAAAGAGTCAGAGGGAATGTTGAAGTAGATCTTTAAAACGTTTAAGAAATAGGGTAACCACCGGCCATAAATCCATTAAAAAAAAACCAATTCGCCGCTAGATTCTTCTGTTCTTTGGTTTCAATTAGTTTAAATTTTAGTGCGGACCGTCTCTCTTTCAATAATAAAATCAGCTTACCAGTTGAAATCCCTTCCACCATTCTTAGGGGCAACCTGCAGTTTCGGTTAGCTTACAGCTAATCCAGAAGGAGCTGGCAAAAGGGGTTGAATTCCAAGCCCCCCAGAGACTTGCGAACGTCTCTGAGGTCACTGGATCTCCCCTCACCTTTCACTGTCTCTTCGGGACAGCTAGGATCGAAAACAACCCGTCCAATTTCCTTCGGAATAGGGGAATTTCAGGAATAGCCTGAAACTCCGTCTTCTCACTGCTAAGCCCCGCCTTCTTCGCAGGGGAAACTTTTCAAGCAACAGGAACAGCGAAGGAAGCATGACTGTGACCCAATTGTAATGATTGTCTTTCTACCTGAAGAGGAGTCAGACAACCTTGTTCCCTTGTTGAAGGAGAAAGTGGAGGGACTAGAAGAGAATCTACTTCAGCTATGCTGAAGTGGACTGGGGAAGATGAGATGTTGATTTTAATGCTGAAAAAAAAAATCCTGGCAGACCCTCACCCTGTATTATGGGACTCAACAAGCTGTCAGCCACTTGAAAACAATGGCTCAGACCTAATGCTGGTACCTGCTGATTGAGAGAACAAGGACTCAGATGCTGAACTTGGGAGATTGTCAAGTGCCAAGATAAACAATCAGCTGAGTAGGGTTGAGGAGTGCAATCTCAGCAGAGAGGAAGGAGTGTCAGCTTCTCCAGGGAAGGCTACACACACACTGTAGGCTATCTAAGGCTTCCCTTCCTTGTGGGAAACTTACTTAATGCTAGTAAGCCAGTATTGGTCAGTGCTCTCATTCTTGGTTTCCCCTCATTCCTCGCCTTACAAATAGATCCTTATCTTATAAAGCCCAGAGTGAGCATTTGCATCCACACACTGTTGGATCTGTTTTTCTTGATTGTATTTAAGTTACAGCTATGAGTTACAGACAAGAGGCACTTCTTTCTGTATAGCATTTCTCTAATTAAATTACATCATCCAGCTCTAGCAATACTGTCAGCTGATTTATGGCCAGGCTATTAAGTTCACCGGAAACTCGCTAATTGCTTCTGTTTTCCTGCCTCTCAGACTAGGGCAGGAGGCATGCTTATTTCTGAGATAATCTGGATAGGCATGCTACGATTAACAGGAGCCAACATGCTTTTGCCTCAAGTTTAGACTGCTTCCAATCTGTGATTCTCCTCTGATGTTACTCTACCTTCCTTGTCTTTTTTCAAGTAGGGTGATGATGTAAGGTATTTCATAATACTAAACGGATGGGAAAATAATATTCTATGTAACAGCTAACGAGTATTTTCTAGTTTGGAGTTTTAATACTGGCTTGCAATGGCTATTCATTTTCATGATAAGTACACTTTAGCCTATCCATATGACTAAAAGGCATTCAAGTGGGCCAACTCAGAAAAGTGATCAGATCATGCCAGTGCAAAGAAGGCTCTCGGCCCATTCGCTCCACACACAAAAACCCCTTTCAGCATTCAGATTGAACTAGTATGGCTGAGGCATTGTAGTAAGTGAATGGAGCCCCTTTGAATAAGGTACAATTGTGTACACTTTTAAGATAGGCACAGTTCTGTCAACAAAGGATGTTCTTTCTTTCTTTTTGTTTCCCCCTTTCCATTTCATTATTTAAAAAATCTGGACTGGGATGATTTCTCAAATGTGTAATCACTGAGGGACAGCTATTCATGCTATTGTTTTATTGGAGCAGCTCAGGATCCAGTGAATCCCAATTATCTCCCAAAGACCCATTAGATCACAGAGATTAGGCCTCCTCCGGGTTCCGTCTACTAGCCAATGTATCTGGCTACTACCCGGGGGAGGGCCTTCTCTGTGGCGGCTCCGGCCCTTTGGAACGAGCTACCCGCAGAGATTCAGACCCTCACCTCTCTCCAGGCCTTCCGAAAAGCCGTTAAAACCTGGCTGTGTCGGCAGGCCTGGGGTCGATGAGTTCCCTTCCCCTCTCGAATCGTGTGGCTGTTGGTTGTTTTAAATTCCCTATACTTTTTGTTGTAGTTCTTGTGTTTCCCTTCCCCTCCTTTGGGTTTGTGCGCCGCCCTGAGTCCCGCTGGGAATACGGCGGCATATAAATAAAATGAACCTTGAACCTTGAACCTTTATTGCTGAAATAGTTCACTATAAACAAGGAATGTAATTAATGCAGCTTATTAATAACTGTGATAAGCATTATATTGGTACTGCAAATTGACTTTTTATGTCAATTTGCACATGCCCGTATTAATTTTCATAATAGAACAAAAGCATCACTCTTGGCAAAACATTCATTTTTATCACAGATATTCTTAACGATGGCAATTGTAATTTTTTTTTAAAAAAAACCTCACCTTTATTATACTGTTTCCTTGACTCAGATGCTTAGAGAAATGGCCAGTCTTCTTCAGTGCCTTCAGAAAGACTAATTGTCAGCCTCTGCTTTGCTGCTGCTTCGGCTGCCATTGAAATGGGGGGGGGGGGGCGGCATGGGATTTGGGAGGGGATTGCTGATTGTGCTGGAGGAAGATTCTGGAGTTTCTGCTGCCTGTCTTACTGCGCATGCGGAGGAGGTTTCCCGCCAAGGCCAACGGCACCGACATTCCATCTTGGTGATGCCTTTCGAAGTTATCTCACACCTGACACTTGGGAGAATTATGATTGGACTGTGACTGGGATGCCAAGGGGTGGGGAATGGGTTATTCTATATATCATTTGCTTTCGCGCCTAAATAATCAGTCTTCGCTTTGCTATGCTTCTGTTCATTTATAATTAGTAAAAGTACACTTGATTTCTATCAATGGAGTCTTGTGGTTTTCTTTCCTGATTATCCAATGAAGGAGTGCTGACAGCAGTATTGCAGACTGACTCTGCCCACAGCCAGCAGTTCAATCCCCACTGGTTCAAGGTTGACTCACCTTTCCACCCTTCCGAGGTAGGAAAAATGTGGACCCAGATTGTTGGGGGCAATATGCCAATTCTGTAAACCAATTAGAGAGGCCTGTAAAGAACTAAACGGTATATAAGTCTAAGTGCTATTGCTATAGCTAATGACTGTACATCAGGATGGTCAGGATGTACATCAGGATGGTCAACCCATGTATTGTTGTTCATCATCAGATTGTGCTGTCAAAATGTCATGTTAAATCTCATAGATGCAATTTGAGGCTATTTTATCTGTTAGCTGGAAGGTTAGGGATTGGCAGTGGAGTAGAAATTTTCTACTTTTATCTTAAACTTAATCTACCCTCAATAAACCTGGGGGGGGGGGGAGGCTGGGAAAAAATTGCCCCCACTTTGAGGTTGTCAAAACGTTGTACAACTATTTTCTGGAAGTCCAGAGGTCAAAATGCAACCCCTAATCTCTCTCATATTATTTTTATCTACAGCATTAGAGGTCAATTTACTAACAATTATCATTACTTATTAACAATTCCTATTAGAGTAGCTTAAAGAAAAAGAAACACTTAATGACATTATAACAACAAGGAAAGCTTGTGTAGCTGTAAAAAAATTAAAATAAGAAAAAACGCCTGGACTAGATGGTGTACTAGCCCTTCATGGTATTGGACCTGGGTACTTGAGAGACCGCCTGCTTCCAATTACCTCCCAAAGACCCATTAGATCACACAGATTAGGCCTCCTCCGGGTTCTGTGTACTAGCCAATGTCATCTGGCTACTACCTGGGGGAGGGCCTTCTCTGTGGCGGCTCCGGCCCTTTGGAACCAGCTCCCCGCAGAGATTCGGACCCTCACCTCTCTCCAGGCCTTCCGAAAAGCCGTTAAAACCTGGCTGTGTCGGCAGGCCTGAAGTCGATGAGTTACCTTCCCCTCTCGAATTGTGTGGCTGTTGGTTGTTTTAAATGCCCTGTACTTTTTGTTGTAGTTTTTGTGTTTCCCTTCCCCTCCTTTGGGTTTGTGCACCGCCCTGAGTCCCGCCGAGAATAGGGTGGCATATAAATAAAATGTACCTCGAACCTCGAACCTTGTTATTATAAACATTTTAACGATGAACTACTACAACCATTGCTACACCTGATGAACTCTTATTTTAAAGGCTGGGAAGATACAGGACAGTTGGATAGAGGCCAATAGATCATTAATATCTAAAGACGGTCAAGATTTGGCCTCATCAAAAAATTATTATCCAGTATCATTACTAAAGGATGAATCACTGTAATGGAACCTGTGTGTGTGCATGTGTGGTCAGAATTTCAAAGTTGGTTGGTTAAAGTTCCAATTAGTGTTTACAATATTTTGATAACAAATTTAAAAGAAGTGTCATCACTCTCAGGTAATAAAGCTGGTATTATCTTATATTATCCACATTGCATGTTAGAATAGTTTTTTTTCAATCTTACAAATAAATGTTGCCCGATAACAGCAGTTCCATTTTCACGTTACTCGGTAGTTTTCCGGAGCGAGGGACAGGAGGCTCCAGTGGATGGTATTAACACGCCCAATTGGCCACGAGACTGGGATGAAGCTGAAGCCACGCCTCTGTGCTCCACCCTTAATGTCCCGTTTCATCTCAGTCCAGCCAAAAAGCGAGACCTATTGTTTTTCTCTCCTGTATTTCTACCATCACTGGACCCTCCTGGCAATTGCAGCCTCCCTTTGGAATTGCTCCCTTCTTCTGTCAGTAGGTTGCCTGACTGAGGCTTTTACTGGCCTCCAGGGATAGTTCTTTGCCTTCCAAGGGCTGAGAAGGCTCAGGCGCCATTGCAGAAGCCGTTTGGAGCCGCGCCAGCCACGTGGCTGCAACTTTTGTCCCTGGGTGATCGGGAGTCTTGCGGGCTCGGGATTTCCAGCTCCACGGCCTCTCGTGGCTGAACATTGCTTGTGATCGCTCCGGCGGCTGGAATCGAGCCGCGGTGGGGCTGGGAAGAGCGCGAAGGAATTGCGAGGCAGCGAGGCGAGCCGCGGAGTGGCGAATCGGCTTGTGGGCGCCTCCAGCCAACAGAAGCCTCGGCGGCAGTCCCTGAAGCCCAACGAGTTCACCGCTGGCATTGGGGCTGCCTGGGAAGTAAAAAGACAGCGTTCTTTTTACTCTTTCCCTTTTCTTTCCCTTGCTGCAGCCGAAGAGTGGAGCAGAAAGAAAGAGAGCATCGAGGAGGCTTCGCTTGGAGGGCCGTGAGTATTGCCATGTGGCAAATGGCGGAGGAGGCGCAAAGGTTCCCTTCACCTCTTCCACGCAGCACCCCACAGCCTCGGCTAGGGCTCAAAAGGTGGCTGCTGCCTCTCGTCCCTCACGTGCCACACAGAGGGATGAGTTTAAGAGGCACAAGGCCCTTTCTAAGACCTTTTCCAGGGCAGAAAAGTTAAGGGCCGAACAGGGCAGACTAAATGCCCCTCCTCCTTGTTCCAGGTCTCCCTTGGGGGGTGCCCCACAGCCAGTTCCCCCCCCCCCCCCCGGGTTCTCCAGACTCTCTTGGGAGATTTTTTTTTGAGGAGGCTTCCCCTTCGTCACCTCTTTCCCTGGAAGACCAGGACCTGGATTTGGAGAAGCAGCACACTCAGGCATCAGGTGGCCTCATTATCCACGATCCGTAGTTTCCTGAGAGGGGCAACCAACCTGAGGCCCCCGGTGGTCCTGTCACGGGACCTCAACTTAGTCTTACAGGCCCTGATTGGCCCACCATTCGAACCACTTCATACCACCAGCCTTAAGCATTTGATGTTGAAAACCGCCTTTTTGATTGCCATCACTTCTGAACGGCGTATTTCAGAGTTGGCAGCTCTTTCGGTTCGTGATGACTTGTGCTTGATACAACTGGACAGGCTGGTCCTCCGGCTGGACCTGTCATTCATTCCTAAGACAAACCCCTGTTCCACTGGGCCCAGGAGGTCATTCTTCCGGATTTTTGTCCGCATCCCAAACATCCTGCATCCTGAAGGAGAAAAGATGGTACATGCTTGATGTCTGTAGAACGCTCCGCAAGTACATCAAGCGCATAGCTGCGTTCCGGCGTTCTGAATCACTTTTTGTTTCATTTCAACCTGCATCTCAAGGCCGCAAAGTTTCCTCATCTACCATTGGACGGTGGCTGCGGGCATGCATTATCCTCACCCACGTTCTCCAGTCCAAACTGGTGCCAAGCCATATCACCGCACATTCTACGAGAAGTGCCGCCCCATGGCGGCCTGGGCAACTCAAGCACCGATAGAGGAAATTTGCAGAGTGGCCACTTGGACTTCCTTGTCTCCGTTTGTTCGGAACTATAAATTGGACAAGTTTGCTTCTACGGAAGGGTCTTTTGGGAGACGAGTCCTTCAGGGCATTCATACCAGCAGAGAGACCCTGAACTCGACTGTTACCCGCCCTAGTGACATTTAGCTTGGGTATATTCCACACTTGGACTTTCCAGAGCAGCGCCCAGGAAAATGACCATTGATTACCTGAAGGGTCATTTTCTGGGCGCTGCGAAGGAGAGTCCAACCCCATCCTGGCGTCTGTCTCCGCTGTTCAGTGTAGACTTTATGGACTGTCCATTTGGATATAGTTACGCCTTGTTTGGAATTGGATTTGTTATTGGACTTCTCAGCGCGCAACAGTTCCACGCCTTCATTGAAAAAAAAACTGCGGATGGTCAGCACCAGAGGCGTGGCTTAAAGTTTCAATTCAGTCCTGGGCAGATTGGATGTATTTAACCCACGCTTGGACTCTCCTTCGCAGCGCCCAGAAAACGAACCTTCAGGTAAGTCAGTGGTCATTCTCCTTTGTGCCTTGTTTTCAGGTCTTGGGGGAGCTCACTTCGATGAAACTGGACATAAAGGGTGGAGCACGGAGGCGTGGCTTCAGCTTCATCCCAGTCTCGTGGCCAATTGGGCGTGTTAATACCATCCACTGGCGCCTCCTGTCCCAGCCCTGAAAATAGCAGTTCAGGTAAGACCAATCTCACAAATTAATATTTCCATGTCTTTATAAAACTTTATGCACTTTAAAAGAGTTACCTATTTGTTGATATTTTTTGTGCACTGTCAAATCATATAAGTCCCAGTTTACAGTAATATAAAGTAGAACATGACACATTACAGAAAAATAAAATAATTAAAACCGCGATCATCCAAGAAAACAAGGATCAGTTAGTGATGGCAAAACCTTTTGGGCTTGGCGTGTCACAGATTTGGAAAGTGCCTCACTTGACTCAACTGGGATGTCTTCCCCCACATCATAAAAAAAGGAAAAACAATTCTTTATCTCTCCTTCCCCCATCTAGGCCACCCTAAGACTGAACCCGAATTAGAGGCCCAGTGCTCAATTTTGGGTCCGTGAGCCTTGGGCAACTCCACAAGTGCACCCGTGACGCAGCAATCCCCAGTACCTGCTTCTCACTGCTTACCTTCAGGAGGTGTTCTGTTTCTAATGACTACCTGAGGCTGCTCCAGGTAACACAAAGCCTCCAATCTTGAAGCAGCTTCGAAGAATGCTCTTCCATGACATCAGCAGTCTCTGAAAACCGTGCAAAAGCATACCCCATTCTTGTGTGACTTGGGGAGACTGCATAAGAGCACACCCTTTTCTCATGCCACCTCTGAAAATTGTGCAAGAATGGGACATGCTTTCAAGAGTTGCTGCTGTTGGTTTGGGGAATGCTGGTGTGACATCCCAAAATATGGCGTGTCATCGGTTTGCCATCAGTGGTTGGTGCTGGTTTCTGCTTATCCTTCCCAAGAAGGGTCCAAGGATAAGGATCAAGTTATCCTTATGACTGTAGTACAGGCTGAAATTTGAGCTCTTTGTCTAGTATTATTTGTGTATCTTAATTTTTCTGATGCTCACAGCTGGAGAAGAATCAGGTAGAAATGTGTTGTTCGTATGTTTAATTACAATGACACATTCCATATATCCCAAGCCTTAATACATTACATTATTCTTGTAATTTATCTGCCAAGAATATGAAAAATGGTGGGGGTGGGGGGTGATTGTATCGGAATAATAAAAAAAAATGGTGGAAATGGCTTCTTTCCATTTGGTTTAATTATACAGAATGTGAATTTGAGTGATGAATGTCTTAATTTTTGGCAGAATAATTGTTTAAAATAAAGTGGCGCATTATGATTAATTTTAGTTGCACGCTTCTGTTTTATTGAAATTGCTTCAGGTTGTATGATATCATTTGAAATGTGCTTTTGCTATTCACATGCAAAATTTTTATAAAATATATACTCCAATATGTGTGTGAGAGCACTATTTTTAAGTGAGCTGTGTTATTTGTCCTAGTCTGTGGCATGCTGAGCCCTGAGTTGACAGTAATGTGCAACAGAGTGCTTAATATCAAAATCTTAGTCATTTCAATCTGTATATGAGAATGTTGCAGCTGTGGATTAAAATAACATTTAATTGCACTTATGTATCTTCACACTTCTCTATTTATTTGCCTTGCAAGTATGTTGTGCAGTGTATGTGTAGAAGGAATTTCTACTTTATGAATATTTTAATAACAGAGACCAGAGTACTCATCAATACAAGCATAGAGTGAATTAATTTCAATACTGGAGCTTCAATAGCAGATCTGAAAATGGGCCTTATGTGGGTTTCTGTAAACAAAGTATGCATGTAATCCATGGGGTCAGATATAGTAATGTGGAATATAGAGAAGATGGAAGTAGAAAGACAATGATTTTATTAATACTATAGAGATTGCATGTTAGAATAATAGTTATCATCCAATGTTTCTATTTCTGTTATCTTCCCTTGTCCTTGGTTCACATGGCTTTCTTCAATTGCAAGTATCCCTTTTTTATTGTCAACATTCTTTTCTATGCAATTTTATGCTTGCGCTAGCATTATTATTGCTTCTCTAAGGCAGTGGTAGTGTAAGAGCCGAGGTGGCGCAGTGGTTGGAGTGCAGTACTGCAGGCCACTTCAGCTGACGGCTATCTGCAGTTCGGCGGTTCAAATCTCACCAGCTCAGGGTTGACTCAGCCTTCCATCCTTCCGAGGTGGGTGAAATGAGGACCCAGACTGTGGGGGTGATATGCTGACTCTGTAAACCGCTTAGAGAGGGCTGAAAGCCTCTCTGCGCCCTGCTCGGAGTCGGAACCCTGTCCAGGGTCCTCCACATCCTCCAGAGCCGACTCACAGGACCCCTCGCTGTCGGAGTCTGGTGGCAGCTCCAACGGCTCCTGCAGGCCCACAACAAAAAGTATTTTTTTTCTAAATAAATGGAGTTAAGGGTTTCCTTTCTTGGATGTTGAATGAGGCACACCTGACAGCAACAGTCGCAGATATGAACCAGTTGTCAAGCATCTAAATTTTGATCACAAGATCATGAGGATGCTGGAAAGCTCGTAACTCTGAAAAACGGTCATAAACCACTTTTTTCCAGTCCTGTTGTGACTTTAAACGGTCACTGAACGAACTGTTGTAAGTTGAGGACTACTTGTATATCTCTTCAGAAAACAACCGCTTTTCCAAAACAATAGTTCTTTTGCTTAATTTACGTAGACTTTCTCTAGCAATTTAGGGAGACTCCACTTCATTCAGAGGCCGCTGAAAACAGATGGTCAGCCTCCATTCTTGACCAGCCTTGCTCCTTCCGTGTCCTCTGATTCTGTACATTATTAGTCTCACTCACGGAGATGGATTGACTGTCCGGCACGAGGCTGGTAGCTGTGAAGGTCACAATTTGGAGCCTGCTCAGTTACAACAGCAATTTTTAGTTAGTGAGATGAGGAAAATGGATGATCAATGGGGATTTTGCTCCCTCCACCTTAATTAAATGATCTGTGCTTCTCTTTCCCTTTCTGACAATACCTCTGGGGAAGTACAGCAAACTTAACGGCTGAGGAGTAAGATGTATATGGCCTGAATTGTGCAAGGGTATGTGGGTTAAGTGTCAATTGATTTCTGTACAGTTAAAACAACTGAGAGTAAACAAGCAACCCAAACTGTATATATAACCTATTAAATGAAATAATAATGTATAAGAATGATAATGTTAAAACACTTGTAACCAAACAACATGCTTTATGTGATGATGGGTTTTTTTTTTGTGTGTGTGTGTGTTTTATTGTTGTGGGTATGTGTTGTCTATATAACAAAAATTAAAAAAAATATTTAAAAAAAAAAGAAAATTGCTCCTGCTCCCTTTGCAGGAGGGAGGTGGCGCAGTGGTTAGGGTGCAGTACTGCGGGCCACTTCAGCTGACTGTTATCTGCAGTTCAGCGGTTCTAATCTCACCGGCTCAAGGTTGACTCAGCCTTCCATCCTTCCGAGGTGGGTGAAATGAGGACCCAGACTGTGGGGGGCGATATGCTGACTCTGTAAACCGCTTAGAGAGGGCTGAAAGCCCTATGAAGCGGTATATAAGTCTAACTGCTATTGCTATTGCCTTTCTTGCTGCCTGTGGCCATTCTGTGTCTCCTTTTAGGTAAGGAAATATCTGTGCAAGGACATACAGGTGAGTCCCAGGTTGTCTAGCTTTAAATATACGGAGCACAAAGGTGAACCAGTTAACAGTGTGAGCAAAATACTGTGCCTTGTGGATATAAGTGTCTCAGATGACATTATTCTTTTGAACAATTATCCTGAAAACAAGTTAAACTAATATTAATACCTACAGATTCTGTGAGCCAATGACTTTATTTTTTCTTTTCTTTTCCAGATATTGTTTTGTTTTCGCTTTGGGATACCTCACTGTGTGCCAAATTTCTAGAGTTTATATATTTGACTATGGACAATATTCTGCTGATTTTTCAGGGTAAGAATAACAATTTTCAGTACTCACAATTATTTTTGTAGCTAGATGTAGTTAAGTCTGAATTAAGTATAATTTACCTGAGACTTCATAGATGTCTGGATTTTTTTTAAAAAAAAAAAATCAGAATGTACGCATGTTACCTGTTTGTTTATTGCAACAGAAGAGTATGAGGTCATATACTGTATTTTTCGGAGTATGAGACGCACCTTTTTCCTAAAAAAAAAGAGGTTGAAAATCTAGGTGCCTCTTATATACCGAATGCAGTATTTTTTTTGCCTCCCGAAGCCCCGCCCCCTTCACCCAAATGGCCGTGCATATCCTTATGGAGGCTTTCAGAGAGCTCCTAGGGGCTGGGGAGGGCAGAAATGAGCAAAAAATGGGCTGTTTTTTGCCCCCCCCTCCGGCAGCATTTTATAAGGCTATGCATACAATTTTTTTGACAAAAAAACGGGCCATTTTTTGCTTGTTTTTGCCCCACCCAGGAACACTCTGCAAGCCCCCCCAAGGCTATTCATGCTTTTTTTTTTTAAGGGCCCATTTTCGTGAAAAACGAAGGAGGTTTGCAGAGTGCAAAAACTATTTTCCCTTTTTCCACTTTTTTTCTTTTTAACTGATTGATGAGAATTACATTGATCAGGTGCTGTGCCAGCAGAAACAAAATCTTAGGTGCTGCAGATTGTCAGCGGTTTCCTTCTCCAGCACATGGATAAATACACCTGGAAACATCTACCTACCTATCTACTCTCCCTACCTACCTACTGTATTTCTTTCTCTCTCTCTCTCCCTCTATCTACCTATCTACTCTCTCTCCCCCCATCTACTGTATTCTGTCTCTCTATTTCTCTCTCTATCCTTCTAGCTACCAACCTACCTACTCTCTCTCTCTCTCCCTACCTACCTACTGTATTTCTCTCTCTATCCCTCTACCTACCTGTCTACCTACCATCTCTCTCTCTCCCTACCTACCTACGGTATTTCTCTCTCTCTCTCTATTTCTCTCTCTCTCTCTATCCCTTTATCTACCTATCTACCTACCTACCTACCTACCTACCTACCTACCTACTTACCTACCTACTCGCTCTCTCTCCCTACCTACCTACTGTATTTCTCTCTCTTTCTCTCCCTCTCTATCCCTCTATCTACCTACCTACTTTTTTTAAAATTTGCCTCTTCAAAACGTTGGTGCGCCTTATGCTCTGGTGCATCTTATACTCTGAAAAATACGGTAACTCAGGGATGTGACTTGGAAAAATGTGTATACATATATATAGTAAAGGCTGTCCTGTCACAATTTTTTATCTAGCTCCTTCATAACTATATTTTAGAATAGAACTATATCTGAGATAGGATGTTTGTGAAAATGATTTCTCTGTGGGTTAAAAGTCCATCCAGCTGATCTAGTTGATGCAGGATGGACAGGAGAAATTCAGATCAAACCACTTGTGTCATCTCCTGATTAAAATGTACAGGCAGTTCTTGACTTATGACCACAGTTGAAAATAGAATTTTGGTTGGGAGTCACTGTGGTCCTAAGTTGAGTCACCACATGACTAGACTCAATATTATAATGTTTTTATGATGGCCATTAAGCATGTCATCGTGATCGTTAAATATGCTGATCTGTAAACCGCTTAGAGAGGGCTGAAAGCCCTATGAAGCGGTATATAAGTCTAACTGCTAAATGAATTACGTAAGTCTGAATCCAGCTTATCCAATGGGTATTTTTGGGCCAGAAAATGGCAAAAAAATTCACACAACGCTATCTCATATGACTTCAGAATGCTGTAACCAGTCATAAATTTTGCCAAGCACCTAAAATACAATGATGTAACTATGGGGATATGTTGGCAGTCATAATTCTGAGGATGGGTGGTAAGTAACTTTTTTCAAGTTAATCATATCTTCAAATATTTGTTAAGCGATCGGACATAAGTCCAGGAGTACCTGTACCTTATTGCATCTAACAAAAACCCTGAATATGTCTCTGGGAATGAGTGCAATCATGAGCATTGAGAGATTTCCTCTCTCCAGTTCCTTTTCTCTCCCTTCCCCATCTCTCCTTTCTAAAAGTTTGGATTTGTAGTTGAGTTCACAAATTAAATCTTTTTTTGTACTGGGGAAGTGTATGAAAGCTAATAAAATCTTGCCTGTTTTCCTACGATTCTCTTGGTACAAGACACCAAAGTTACTTTTTTAGAAGAAATCATTTATATTGCAAGATGGTGTCTTCATTTCTCTACTTTCGAGTTATGTAATTGGACAACAGCATTCTCTAGGGCAGTGTTTCTCAACCTTGGCACTTGAAGATGTCTGGACTTCAAGTCCCAGAATTCCCCAGCCAGCGAATGCTGGCTGGGGAATTCTGGGAGTTGAAGTCCAGACATCTTCAAGTTGCCAAGGTTGAGAAACACTGCTCTAGGGGACTAGTGATTTTTATGTTATATTGCTTTCTGTGGTGTTACCATTACGTATGTGTCTAAAAGAAAATCTTCCGTGTGATGTAGAAATGGCAAAGTACTCATTGCAGACTGGTGATTCATCTTTTTCAAGGTTGATTATGTTCTAGTATTTATGGAGCAAATGTATGTGCAGTTGAAATAAAATTAGATTTTAGTGGTCCATTACTTACATGGGCCAGTGTTATTTTTTTTCCTGTTAACTCTCTGTCTGCAGGGGTGGGTTCCTGCCAGTTCTAACCTCTTCTATAGAAGAGGTTCCACAAATCTACAGTGCCGTTTAGAACCGGTTCCAGCTCCCTCTCCCCACCCACCCGTCTGCACATCATCAAGATGAAGAGCGAGAGGAGGAATTCTGGGAGTTGAAGTCCACAAGTCTTAAAGCTGTCAAGATTGAACACCCCTGGTTTTTTTTTAAAGGGTTAGGGGTGCAAGGGTCTTGTAACTTGACAGCTTTAAGACTTGCGTGCTTCAAATGCCAGGGTTTCTTGAGTCAACATTTTGGTTGCTAAGCAAGAGCGTTGTTAAGTGAGTTTCACCACATTTTACAAATTGGCCATGCCCACCAAGTGACATGGCTGCCAAGCCACTCCCACCTGTTCACATGGCCGGCAAGCCACTCCCACCCAGTCACATGGCCGGCAAGCCACTCCCACAAAGCAGGCCACACCTACAGAAGAGGTTCTAAAAAAATTTGAAACCCACCCACTGGCTTAATGATATTGTTTTATTCTGGTTTGATTAGCAAATTTGGTGAAAATCTTTAGATTTTAATCTAAACCATGTGCCAAAAGGGAGGCAGCAATAGTGGGGAATGGTGCATATATGCATGTCGCCGACTGCTTACTTAATGAGAATAAGCATGTCTGGAAGTCAAGCTTGGGCATGCTTCCCTTTCTCCCCTCCTTTTTGTGCCTGAAGGAAATAACTTAAAATCTCCTTTTTTTAAAATTTGTGATTAATTTTGTCCTCAAATCAGGATATCCCCATTTGAAACATCATTTGACATTTTATGGACTTAATCAAATAATCCTTTGTGACAAAGGAAGTTTCTTCCGTTATGGAGGGAAGGAATAGTTGAACTGAAATGTCTTCATTTTCTGAACAAGCTCTGTGACTTCTCAAGCAAATCAGCTCTATACCTTTTGAAAATATATCATTTCCTGTCAGTGTAAATGCCATTGATTTTCTTTGTCTCTCTCTGCCGGAACCTACCAATGAAGAATTCTTTTGAGTGGCATTTTTTTTTTTAAAACAAACTCATGAATATTCTCTCTCATTCAGCCTTATCTTGCCGTAGAGAAGTACTATTTTATTTTATTTTTTAAAAATCTAATTTCCTGTCCTTTCTCCATCTTTGTTACAGCCCTATGATGATAATTACTCAGAAAATTACAAGTTTGGCATATGAAATTTATGATGGTAAGAATTGGGGTGAGAAAGATTTCCTTCTTTAAATTTTTAACGCAAATTGGGGAGGATAATATTTTTTCCTTAAATTTGTGAGTAGAACAATGTAATATTTTAACTTTTAATTTTGAGAATAATCTTTATTTTTCTATCCATACACCAGACATTCAGTCAGTTGAATATATATTTTCCTTCCTATAAAGCCAGTGGGATTTTATTGACAAAATCCGTGTTTGTGATGATTTCATTAAACCAATATTTCTTTTATTTGGTTCTTGCTGTCTTGTAAATAATTATTTTTAAATGAGCAAATTGTATTGCCGTATTATTTATTTATTAAATCAATAATGTTTTTTTTCAGATTTAACACAAGGAAGTTTGCATCTTAAAATTTCCATAGAATACAAAAGCAGCGTAGATGAAAATTAAACTAAGCTCCAATTTGGAAAAAAGAAGTAGTAAAAATTGTTATGAAAATACTTACAAGTCTAAATAATAACGATAATTAGGTGTTTAGTTTAGAGAACCGAAGATCTAAAAAGAGAATGCTTTTAAACCAGAAAAAATCAGTTGGTTTTATTTGTAAATAAACAGAGATAATGGCTACATTAGAATGTAGCATTAATCATGGTTCAACATTAAATGGGTAAATTGCTGTAAGCCTCATGCTTTCATCCTCCCTCCCTCCCTCTCTGAAATATTAGAGGCAGTAATGGGCAATTTTCCAAGTTGCATTAACATTAAACTAGCAAATTTCTTATAGTAGGTGTATCCTTTTTTTAGCTCATGCAAAAGCATTAAGAATTCGGGAGCCTTTAACGAACAGCAGGAAGTTATGCTCTCATGAAATCTGAATCATTTCATTCAAGTATTTTTCAGTTCTCCACAGCCCTATAATAGTGTAGTCTCTTGCCACTTAAAGCTCTCCATTACTTGCAAAATCTGGACAATCATTAGATAGCAGCAGAGAGTTAGGATTTTCATGACCCTTTGTTCCCAGTTAGTAGTCATCTGATTATATGGAGCCATGTACATGGATCTACTCACTGTTTTAAATCATATCAGTTTACATTCCCAGATGTGTGCTTTCTTTCCCCTTTTGTTCAAGCGGTGTTCTAATTCTTGGAAACTGCTTGGACAAGTTCCTGCAGTTTTCTTGGCAAGGTTTTAAGTTGCTTGCCATTGCCTCTTTCCTAGGGCTGAGAGAAAGTGACTGGCCCAGGGTCACCCAGCTGACTTTGCTTAAGGTGGGAGTAGGACTCAGCTTCTGTTCTAGCTTGAGGCCGCTACACCAAATGGTTGTCAAGCTATGTTACAACATGCTTAAAATTACATATGATTAGTTGAAGTAGAAACATGCACGAGGAGGTCTGACATTGTTTTGTTTCAGTTTAATTACTTAAGATGAAATCAGAGTCTTTCTGATCCAAAGGTAGAAGAAATAGCACTTTTGCACGATATGCTAACCATGTTTTGAGTTGGCCTAGCTTGTCATCTGAAAACAGATCGTGGAAAGCGATCAGGTTAAGACTGATTCTTAGCTATGATCTGTAGCCATGGCGTGTTTTTATTGGCTTGCTTGATCTGAACATGAAAACAGGAACAACGGCAATCTTTTCATTAATAGCATTTAGACCTTGAAGAAAATAGCCTGATGATTCAGTGGCTTCTGCCCATGCACGAAAAGACCTCCCCCCCCCTAAAGTAAATCAAACTCTGAATCATCTCAATCATCTGGATGTAATAATCTGATTAGGAAATCTGGACCGGTAACTCTGTCTCATTCTATCCCCATGCTAGCTTTATCACAAAGAGGATTTGAATGCTGGCAAAGTGTCCTCTCAAATCCCTGTTGCATCAGTTGCTCTTATGTTTGGCCTCAAGATTGCAATTATTTCTTTCTTTCTTTGTTTAAAATATACTTTTTTTATTTTCCACTTTCATAACGTATAATCACATGTATACTATTACATAGCCAATATCCTATTGTATTTAGTAATTACATCAGTTCCTCTTGCCATCAACGCCCAGAACAGAATAAAAACCCATTATTAGCTCTTCTGCTCTCCATACACCTACTTTCTTCCACCTCTCTCCTATCTCCTTTCTTCCCTCCATCATCCTTTTTACTCTACTTCCCCTTCCTTTATCCTTCTCCTCTCTCTTCATTCCACTCCTCCTTATCTCTTCATCTTCCCCCTTACCCCTCTCTCCTATCCCTCTCTTCCATCTTTCTTCTCTCCTCTGCTTCCCACTCTTCCTCTTATTGGTGTATTTCAGCTTCTGAGCAAACTCCCCTTCTATGTTGATGGTATTTATGCTCCATATCAATATACTTAACATATTAGATCTTCTGCTCTCTATACCCTCTTTCTTTCTACCTCTCTCCTACCTCCTTTCTTCCCTCCATCATCCTTTTCTACTCTAACTTCCCCTTCCTTTCTCCTTCTCCTCTCTCTTCATTCCACTCTCTTTAAACTCCTCATTTTCCCCCCTTACCCTCTCTCCTATCCCTCTCTCCCATCTTTATTCTCTCCTCTGCTTCCACTCTTCCTCGTATTGGTGTATTTCAGCTTCTGAGCAAACTCCTTCTATGTTGATGGTATTTATGCTTCCATATCAATATACTTACATATTAGATCTTCTGCTCTCTATACACCTCTTTCTTCTACCTCTCTCCTACCTCCTTTCTTCCTCCATCATCCTTTTCTACTCTACTTCCCCTTCCTTTCTCCTCTCCTCTCTCTTCATTCCACTCCTCCTTATACTCTTCATCTTCCCCCCTTACCTCTCTCCTATCCCTCTCTTCACATCTTTCTCTCTCCTCTGCTTCCCACCTTCTCTTCTTATTGGTGTATTCAGCTTCTGAGCAAAATCCCTTCTATGTTGATGGTATTTATGCTTCCATATCAATATACTGTAACATATTAGATCTTCTTGCTCTCTATACACCTCTTTCTTCTACCTCTCTCCTACCTCCTTCTTCCCTCCAAATATCCTTTCTACTCTACTTCCCCTTCCTTTCTCCTTCTCCTCTCTCTCATTCCACTCCTCTTTAACCTCCTCATGTTTCCCCCCCTTACCCTCTCTCCTATCCCTCTCTTCCCATCTTTCTTCTCTCCTCTGCTTCCCACTCTTCCTCTTATTGGTGTATTTCAGCTTCTGAGCAAACTCCTTCTATGTTGATGGTATTTATGCTTCATATCAATATACTTACATATTAGATCTTCTGCTCTCTATACCCTATTTCTTCTACCTCTCTCCTACCTACTTTCTTCCCTCCATCATCCTTTTCTACTCTACTTCCCCTTCCTTTCTCCTTCTCCTCTCTCTTCATTTCCACTCCTCTTTAACCTCCTCATTTTCCCCCATTACCCTCTCTCCTATCCCTCTCTTCCCATCTTCTTCTCTCCTCGGCTTCCCACTCTTCCTCTTATTGGTGTATTTCAGACTTCTGAGCAAACTCCCCTTCTATGTTGATGGTTATTTATTGCTTCAATATCAATATACTTACATATTAGATCTTCTGCTCTCTATACACCTCTTTCTTCTACTCCTCTCCTACCTCCTTCTGTCCTCCATCATCCTTTTCTACTCTACTTCCCCTTCCTTTCTCCTTCTCCTCTCTCTTCATCCACTCCTCCTTATCCTCTTCATCTTCCCCCTTACCCTCTCCCTATCCCATCTCTTCACATCTTTCTTCTCTCCCTGCTTCCCACTCTTCCTCTTATTGGTGTATTCAGCTTCTGAGCAAACTCCCTTCTATGTTGATGGTATTTATGCTTCCATATCATATACTTAACATATTAGATCTTCTGCTCTCTATACACCTCTTCCTTCTACCTCTCTCCTAACCTCCTTTCTTCCCTCCATGCATCCTTTTCTACTCTACGTTCCCCTTCCTTTCTCCTTCTCCTCTCTCTTCATTCCACTCCTCTTTAACCTCCTCATTTTCCCACCTTACCCTCTCTCCTATCCCTCTCTTCCCATCTTTCTTCTCTCCTCTGCTTCCCACTCTTCTCTTATTGGGTATTTCAGCTTCTGAGCAAACTCCCTTCTATGTTGATGGTATTTTATGCTTCCATATCAATACTAACATATTAGATCTTCTGCTCTCTATACACCTCTTTCTTCTACCTCTCTCCTACCTCCTTTCTTCCCTCCATCATCCTTTTCTACTCTACTTCCCCTTCCTTTCTCCTTCTCCTCTCTTCATTCCACTCCTCTTTAACCTCCTCATTTTCCCCCCTTACCCTCTCTCCTATCCCTCTCTTCCTATCTTTCTTCTCTCCTCTGCTTCCACTCTTCCTCTCATGGTGTATTTCAGCTTCTGAGCAAACTCCCTTCTATGTTGATGGTATTTATGCTTCCATATCAATATACTTAACATATCTTGGTTTTAAAGAAAAAAAAAATAAGAGAAGACAGTCTACATGTGCAATCACATTACATTAAATCTAACACCCCTCGTCAAGCCTATATTCATCCTCCCTCCCACCCTCCTCCCCAAGATTGCAATTATTTCTCTTCGTGACTATCCTGCAGAGAGAAAGAGAGGGAGGAGAGAGGGAGGGAGTACTGTCCCAGCTCAAATGTGCCTGTGGTTCTTGCAGCAGTCACAACGGTTTACCCTTTTCTTTCTTGCTCATGCGCAGGAATGTTCCGAAAGGAGGAAGAACTGTTGCCATCACAGCGATGTTTAGCCGTGAGGTAAGTGTGGCTCCGTTTTTGAATGTTCACTGCTGCCTTAGAGTCCATCTGCCAGTCAGCCTTTCAGCAGCTTTTCGGGAGACAGATCCATGTGGGTTCCTTCTTTTTTTTTTACAATAACACGAAGAAAAGCCATCGTAAGCACTTTGGGTCCAAACTACACAAGCGGCATAAAGGCAAAACTAAACAACTACTTGGTGTGCTACAAGTCATCATCGGCTTATGAACCACAACTGAGACCGGAATTTTAGCTGTTAAGCTGATCACTGCAGTCTGCAAAGTGAATCCATGGTCATTAAGCAAATCTGGTTTCCCTTGACTCTGCTTGTTGTGTGCAGGGTTGGGAAGCTTGCAAATGTCAATGACATAACCTTGGGGCATTGTAGATAAGTGCCATTTTGATCATGCGACTGCGGGGATGCTTCCACAGTTCAAGATCAAGGACAGTGGTGGGTTTCAAAAATTGTTGGAACCTGCTCCGTGGGTGTGGCCTCCTTTGTGGGAGTGGCTTGCCACCCCATGTGACCGGATATGAATTAGAATTAGTACTTAGGTCGGTCCCAAGTAGCTATTCAGAAACTCTGGCATTGAAGCATGCAAGTCTTAAAGCTGTTCAAGTTACAAGATCCTTGCCAGTGGTGGGTTTCAAAAGAGTTTGGAAGCTCTTCTGTAGGTGTGGCCTGCTTTCCGGGTCCACTGGTGGGACCTCTTCTAACCGGTTCGGTAGATTTGACGAAGCGGTTCTACCGAATAGGTGCGAACTGGTAGGAACCCACCTCTGATTAAGGACTAAGATCAAGTAAATCACTTTTTTCAGGCTGCTGTAACTTCAAATGGTCACTAAACCAATGGTTGTAAGTCGAGGCATATTAACGCCGAAGAAAGATCAATCTGCATTTCATTGTGGAGTGTGACTCCCATGTCCTTGTTTTATTGAAGTAAATTTCTAGTAGCGTGCTACTAGAAATTAGTCAGAAATTAGTCCTGACTTCCCTGGGTCTCTCCAGTAATGAGAAATCAGATTGCCTAATGAATCACGTAGCATGCTGTGCCTATTATATCCAAGGAGGAAAAACTGTGGGCTCTCCAGAGTGATGAACCATAACTACCATTGGCTAAAACTGATCGAAATTGTTTAATTCAGCAATCTTAGAGCTACAAATTTTCCATTCCTGCTTGATCTTTTGACTAGTACGAGGATCCTTTATAGATCAGCTAGTTTTGAATCCCGACTTTTTTATCTATGAAGTTTTCGGTCAGCTAGACAGTTCATCTATAACCAATCACTGTGTGGTATTAATATTATTTTGCAGCAGAGTTTTTGTTACTAAAATAGAGGTAAAATCTCACCAGTTGCTGTCTTTGAATTACAGGCGCATGCCAAGTCTACTGGAATATTAGTTACAACTGTAATTTCATGGGTATCCTGGCAGGCCCATTATGCTCTTATAAAGACTATATTACTTTCATTGAAGGCAGATCATATCAACTGACACAGTCCGAAGCAAATGGGAAAGAAGAAATAAAATACGAACAAACAGACCCCTCCCAAATGTAAGATCCATTGTTATTGCGATGGTGCGGTTGTGTTTGCATGGGAAGTCTAGTTGCATTCTGCATTTTTCACAGGCATAACTCTCAAGCTTTTATCTGGATCATTTTCATAAATGACATGTTCTCTCTTCAATAATCAAGCACTGAGTTCCTCTAAAGGTCACCATTCTCCATAGATACTTAATTTGGACCTTGTGGGCTATGGAAAGCTTGAGACTTGTGTTTATCTCATCCCAGGTGCTACCATCAAAACTATCACTAAAAAAAAAATCAATGCAAGCTGCTTTATTTCTCTAACTTTTCCTGGCATTTGATTTCCATACACTAAGCACTGCCTTAACGTTGTATAGACTTTTCATTCCTCTGGCAGTGCGCACAAAGACTTTCTAAGACATCTTAGATATCCCATTGACCTGTAACTAATTTTAAAACAAAACCCAAAGATATTGACAAGAGTTTAATTTAAAAGTCACGCTTGGATATAAAATAGACGTCTTGCTTATTTGTTCTTCATTTAATTATTAATTAAAAGTGCTGCACGGCATTTCAGATTCAAAGGAAAGAAATGTGATTTGAAGGGCTTGTGTATTATTATTTTTTCTGGCTCAGCTAGCCGCCTTCTTCAGCTACCCACAGGGAGGGAAAATAACGCCTTGAATTGTTTCCATCATTTGAAATATTCTATATACTCCAAATCACACTTTTATCTTGAAATCTGAAACCTTGATTAAGCATATATTTAATTAAATATATGCAGGTAGACCTCAACCTATGACTTAGTCCCTTATGAACTTGTGAAGTTGTCCAGAAGAACTAACAACTGGATTCAAAGTTCTGATGGAAGGAAACACCCCCCCCCTAGGGTCACGTGATCACATTTTGGGCGCTTGGCCAAAGGCCAATGATCATGTGACCACAATTTATGACATTTCTTCCTGGAAAGTGCTGTTTACTTCTGGTTTTCCAGCAATAAATAAATATAATATAAATATATATAGCCACTGCAGACAGTGGGTTCATTTAACGACTGTGGATTTGTGGAACGACCACTGTGATTCGCTTAATAACCACCATAAATAAGGAAATATGATAAAATTGGTCAGTCTCATGACGATTCAGTTAACAATCAGCGCAGCTTATAATTGTGTAAATTCCAGGCTCAATTATGATTGTAAATCGGGAAACTCTCTGTATTTAAATCAAAGCATGCCTCCTGTGACTTTCTCCCCTCCAAATTAGTATTTATAGATTTGATTTCTTAGCTGAAGCCTTTGCTCAGCTTTGCTTTAATACATACCTTCCATTAGGATTTTCTCTCTGAAAAGCGGCTTTCACCTCCCTTAAGAGAGCCATGCGGAAGATTCTGGATTTAGCCTTGGATGCTTCCTTACAAGACAGGAGTATAACTACTTCTGTAGATGTAGTTTTAAAAAAAATAAATAATAAAATAAAACAAGCATCCTTTCATCCCCTTCTTTTTGGGTTTTTCCCCCCATTCCCCTTTCTAGGTTATCATGGTGCTCTGCGACTTCTTCTCAAATCCATATATATGCTTTCCAGCATTCCCCATTCTTCCTTCTCTCAAATTCTTTTCTACCCACTATTGGCCATTTCTGAAAACTAGTTCGGCCTATTTATTTCCTGTAAGCTGCATACTTCAGTTAATAATATCAGGAAACATTAAGTGATTCCCCTTCCATTATTTTTTTAGTCAAGGATGAAGATAAGTTGTTTTATAGTGATGTGCAAACACTGGTTTTATAATCGCTATTAAATATAAATGCCAGTTGTATTAATTTTCAGAATCATAAATCACTAAACATTGTGCAATTGTTAGCTATTGTAAACACTTCCTCATACACTGTAAGGTTTGTGATGGTTACAGGCATTAGATGGACTTCTGCGTCATTGCTTTAAGCTGAAGTATATGATCGTTTTATAGAACAAATAACTGATCACAGCACTGAATATCTCTGTACATTAAACAAAAGTGAATTTTCTCAAGGAACAGCAATTAATCAAAAGCAGTTTCATATAGCACCATTTCATTTTAAACAAGAATTTCTTGCATGTGGATATGTAATACGAATGTGGGAAAATAAATATGGTTTGTAAGGTCTTAAAACCTATATAATCTTGTAATTCCAGGACTTGTGTCCAAAACATTAAGTTTACCACGTGACAAGTTTTTTTTTAAAAAAGTCTTCTGTTGCAAGCCCTTATAATGCTAAATCCAACCCAGTCTCTGCCATTTTAAGAAGCTTTATTTTAACAATTCTTTATTACATTCAAAGAATTTTTCTGATAAAACATTGAGAATTTTTAAATGCTTTTTTTTTTTTTACTTGCAATTTCTCTCCCATTTGGTTGATCCTGATTTGGGGCAATAAAAATATCTTTCCTTCATTCCTTGGTAAAGTTTGCATCTTTTCCAACAGAGAGAGGATTTAAACAATAACAACAACAAGAATAAATTCCATATTGATGTAATTAATGCATCGCATAGACTTTGAGTCACAAAATGTCACTATATTCTGCTGTGCACCACAGACTATCCACGGCCTTAAGATTCTACTTTCACCTTTCCTGCATTCAATATTCAGACAAATTGGTTGTCTTCTTTTTTACGTATATTAAAAGTAAAGATGATGGTATGTCAGTTTTACTCTTTGGCAAATACCAGTTTCCACTCACAGAAGCCAAAAAAGGGGAATTTTAGAACATCATTCTCAGTTCCGACTTCACATATTAAAATTGTTCTTACTTCATAATATAAACAAACAATGATAAATTAGTGATGTTTACGACCTCTCTATAAAGACATGAGAAAATGCTGATGAATAAATAAACACATCTATCAGTGAGGGTATATAAAAATAACACTACTTTAAAATGTCATTTAATTACTCAGGACAGGTATGTTTTTTTTCCCCATTGTATTGCTTATTTGCTTAACATATTTTGTGGTTTATGCTGCCTTAGCTTTCTGACATCAAACAAAACTGTGCGTGCTCTTCACCCTTCACCTATTCCTAGTGGTGTTAAGAGAAACCTGGCTGTCCTTCATAGCGTATTTATGTGCTTTGGGGGAAACCCTTTGAATGATGTGGCTCTTGACTTTCTGCATTCTCCTTTTGCAACGTGCAGTTTTATATGGTTATATAAAAATCTCACTTCTGCTTCGTGTTGCTAAAATGCTTGTGTAAAATAGGGTGGGGTATTTTAGATTAAGTTTAAATTTCTTGCACCGTGAGGATCAGCAAATGGGAAGCTCTAGTTGAAAGAACGGTGTCCTGCCTAATCTAATAAGCTTCCCCTATTTTTGGTTTGAATCTCATTTCTGTAAGATAAAAATTAATGAATGCCCCTTTTCCTTTTGTTAGGTGCATGATTGAAGTTTAAAATAATATTGTCTATTTGCTAATTGCATGTTAACTGAACACTAGGCAACCTTTTAAAGTGACTTATTTCATATCTCACTCCTATTATACCTTTTTACAAGCTATCATTTGTTGGTGCTCAAAGTTGGTGTCAACTGTCTGAAATTGTTGTCTATCTTCGTAAGTTTCTTTTCTTACAGCTTCAGCTACCTCTTATATTCCCATGTTCCTATGGAACAAATCCCCTTTGCTTCTGGCTTCATATAAATATTTTCGGCTCTTGATTCCTTGCAGTTTAATCATCAGTATTTAATGAATCCAAGCACCATGAACTTTATTATTACACTTGGGAGATTTTACTGAACTAATGACATTTTCTCGGTTCACCGACAAAACCGCGCCCGACTAAACCGCGCCCGACTAAACCGCGCCCGACTAAACCGCGTCACTGACGTCATCAACAGGGCGACAACAGCACGGAGACAGAAGCACGCTGTAAACCCTAAACCTAAAATTAACCCCTAAACCTAAACCTAACCCCTCCTAAACCTAATCCTAAACCTAAACCTAACCCTTAACCTAACCCTTAACCTAACCCTAAACCTAATCCTAACCCTTAACCTAACCCTAAACCTAACTCTAACCCTTAACCTAACCCTAAACCTAACCCTTACCTTAAGTTGAATCGGCTTGCTTTCAAAGCGCTATTTAAAGCGCCCTTCTTTCTCCGCGCTGGCTGTTGTCGCCCTGTTGATGACGTCAGCGACGCGGTTTAGTCGAGCGCGGTTTTGGCGGGTCACACATTTTCTCAGGAGGCAACCAACCATTGAAATGGTTTAATTAAAACATTATTTAATTAATTCCGTCATTAAGAGCCAGAGTGAAAGTCCAGTGGGCTGAGGGTTAGTTACCGTATTTCAGCTGATTTCAGTGAGATGCAGAATTGAGGCATCTGATGTAAGCAGTTCACTCACTCATTTCTAAAGAAGAAATGATGTAGAGCAAATACCACGTGGTTAAAAAGACTTTCCCCAACTTGCTGCCCTCCCGATCTATTGAACTTACAGCCCCTACAATCCCAAACTAGGAAATGTATTATGAAAATTGTAGTCAACTTATTGGAGAGTGCATTACCTTGGGAATGGCTGCTTTTACTATAAATAATAAGGTTACTGCTTCATTTATTTAGCCCAGTGGTAGTCAACCTGGTCCCTACCGCCCACTAGCTTTCATGGTGGGCGGTAGGGGGTTTGCTGTAACTCTGCTTTATAAATTTTATAAAGCAAAGTTACTTCCCTACTTTATAAATCACCATTTACTGTGGAACCGGTGGGCGGTTAGAAAATTTTACTACTAACAGAGATACAAAATATCAATAGCAATAGCAGTTAGACTTATATACCGCTTTATAGGGCTTTCAGCCCTCTCTAAGCGGTTTACAGAGTCAGCATATCGCCCCCACAGTCTGGGTCCTCATTTCACCCACCTCGGAAGGATGGAAGGCTGAGTCAACCTTGAGCCAGTGAGATTAGAACCGCTGAACTGCAGATAACAGTCAGCTGAAGTGGCCTGCAGTACTGCACCCTAACCACTGCGCCACCTCGGCTAGTTAGACTTATATACCACTTCATTGTCCTCAACAATCCGGGTCCTCATTTTACCCACCTCGGAAGGATGGAAGGCTGAGTCAACCCTGAGCCGGTGAGATTTGAACTGCTGAACTGCCGAACTAGCAGTCAGCTAAAGTAGCCTGCAGTACTGCACTCTAACCACTGCGCCACCTCGGCCCAAAAGTGGGCGGTACGTATAAAAAGGTTGACCACCCCTGATTTAGCCTATGATAGGAGCTAACAACTTAAGTGGAAGTTCATGAATTGGAACTAGGGCTAGGCAATACTTTAGATCATAGCACAGTCATGAATTTACTTCCAACATTAAACAAGACCAAAAAACCCCCAAAACTCTTTACATATAAATAGTTTATTACTAAATATTGACATACATAATTGAAATAATAGTATATCAGAAATAAAGTATTTGATAACATTGATTATCATGTTCATCACTATTATCTTGTCTAGCCATTTGTAATTTCGTAAATATATTGCATACCTCTTCAGTTCTCCTTATCTTTCTTTTCTTAGCCCTTATAAAAATGAAAATTCCAAACCCCCATCCACTCTGTTGATTTTGTCTTTGGGAAAGAGTGAGGTTGTTCATTAGATTTTATTTATGGTTTCTTAAGCCCTATCAATAAAATAATTGCTATGCTAAGTAGCACCGGCTTTTTAAAAAAATAGACGTACTAGATATATATAAATAACTTAATGAGAATTAGCTTTTAAAATTTCCAGTCACCTTTAATTTAATTCCAAATGTTCCATTTCCTTACTTTCACTATTTGTGTTACACCAAATCAACATTTTAAACTTTCTATCACAAATTGAAATTGAAGAAAATGAAATAACTGCTTGTCCAGGATCCCTACGGATGAGTTCAGCAGGGGCTAAAACAGGCTTCTTGTCTCCTGTTGCCAAATAATACTGTATATACCCTTTGTTTTTGTGTAATCTAAAGATAACAGGACTTGACACAGAAAAAGAAAAAGATTAGACCTCTTACGTTCAATTAAAAATTAAAACAAGCCAAACTGCAAATGCACATTATTTATTTTTACAATATGTAAGGGTCCCCTCCTCCCACGTTCTGCGCAGGGCACTAGAAAGTCAAAATGAAAATTATAAGATGCAGCACAATCAATTAAAATAATGGCATCAGCAAGCGGTACAGAAACGTGATCACAGTTGCCCATAAATAAATCATCTGAAGAGCCAAAACGGATGCTGGGACAAACTTTCCGTGACCCGTCAAAAGCGCGTTCCACAAAAGCGCGTTCGACGAAATCGCGTATGTGACGTCATCACAACGCAACGAAAAAGATCGAAAAATTGAAATAAAAATTAAATTACAGCAAGCCGATTCACATAAAGGTAAGGGTTAGGTTAAGGGTTAGGGTTAGGGTTAGGTTAAGGGTTAGGTTTAGGGTTAGGTTTGGGGGGGTTAGGGGAAGGTTTTAGCTTTATTTTTACATTTTTCGATCTTTTTCGATCTTTTTCAATCGCGCCTGTGATGACGTCACATACGCGCTTTCGTCGACCCGCGATTTTGTCGTCCGCGGTTTTGTGGTAGAACCCAAACTTTCTTGACTTGCTTGGGAAATGCTGGTAGTGTTGGGGAAGTCCGTCTCTCTTGGGGAAGAGTATTGCACAAAGAGGGAGCTGCTTCAGAGAAAGTGTGTGCCAGTCCACATCTCTTGTGCCTCACAAAGGTGAAGTTTGAAGACTAGTGGACTTCAATTCCCAGAATTCCTCAGCCAGCTTTGCTCTTTCCACATCTCTTGTGCCTCACAAAGGAGAAGTTTGAAGTTTGAAGACTAGTGGACTTCAATTCCCAGAATTCCTCAGCCAGCTTTGCTCTTTCCACATCTCTTGTGTCTCACAAAGGAGAAGTTTGAAGTTTGAAGACTAGTGGACTTCAATTCCCAGAATTCCTCAGCCAGCTTTGCTCTTTCCACATCTCTTGTGCCTCACAAAGGAGAAGTTTGAAGTTTGAAGACTAGTGGACTTCAATTCCCAGAATTCCTCAGCCAGCTTTGCTCTTTCCACATCTCTTGTGCCTCACAAAGGAGAAGTTTGAAGTTTGAAGACTAGTGGACTTCAATTCCCAGAATTCCTCAGCCAGCTTTGCTCTTCCACATCTCTTGTGCCTCACAAAGGAGAAGTTTGAAGTTTGAAGACTAGTGGACTTCAATTCCCAGAATTCCTCAGCCAGCTTTGCTCTTTCCACATCTCTTGTGCCTCACAAAGGAGAAGTTTGAAGTTTGAAGACTAGTGGACTTCAATTCCCAGAATTCCTCAGCCAGCTTTGCTCTTTCCACATCTCTGTGTCTCACCAAAGGAGAAGTTTGAAGTTTGAAGACTAGTGGACTTCAATTCCCAGAATTCCTCAGCCAGCTTTGCTCTTTCCACATCTCTTGTGCCTCACAAAGGAGAAGTTTGAAGTTTGAAGACTAGTGGACTTCAATTCCCAGGATTCCTCAGCCAGCAAAGCTGGCTGAGGAATTCTGGGAGTTGAAGTCCACAAGTCTTCAAGGGGCCAAGGTTGGAGACCCCTGCCTTAAAGCACTTGAATAACCAGCCTTTTTGACTGGGCCTGGAAATCTAGCAACCAAAGCAGCATTTTAAAGATAGGGATTATTCTCACATGTCAGGAGTATCTTGCTAGACTATGTTTGGTGCTAACTGTAGCTTTTACTGATAATCCAAGTCTTGATCCCAGGGGAACTTATTTCACAATAGGAGGACCACCACAGAAAAACCACATTTCTTTGTTGGGAACCTTCAGCATCCTAACTAAAATGACATATTAATCTACCAGAAAGTGAACGACTTCCATATTTTAAAAGGGTAATCTGCCTAGAGCTTGAGCCAAGGTGGCGCAGTGGTTAAATGCAGCACTGCAGGCTACTGCTAAATCAGCAGTTCAGCGGTTCAAATCCCACCGGCCCAGGGTTGACTCAGCCTTCCATCCTTCCGAGGTGGGTAAAATGAGGACCCAGATTGTTGGGGGCAATATGCTGACTCTCTGTAAACCGCTTAGAGAGGGCTGAAAGCCCTATGAAGCGGTATATAAGTCTACTGCTATTGCTATAGAGCTCTCTTTTCTGGAGCAGAATATAAATTCAATGAATGAAAAGATACATGGATATCAGTTCTGAGTTTCCCGTGGGAACAGCAGCTAAGAGTTACCAAAGTGAGCTATTTTCCCATCAATAAGTAGAATTTTTCTATGAACAATTGTTCGTAAATGGAAACATTTTATCATTTATGAGGTTGCTCTTCTAAATTATCTCCTCCAGGAAGCAAATGTCTTTTTAGAGCAGGCAGGTGTATTTTTTTTTATCTATGATATGATACAGCATACTAAATATAATGATACATTTTCTATAATAATTTAAAATTTCTAACAAATTGATTAGCATAGTGATTCAACAATGTAATCTGCAAAATTATTTTATACGAGTGTGAGATTTATATTCATGGGCATGTGTTATCTTACTGTACTGCTATAGTTATTATTTGTAGCTGTTTGCTGATCCAGTATTTTAGTTGAGCCAAAGTTAGTGGATCTATTAACCTTGTATGGAGACAAAAACTTCTTGAAGTGGATTTAGAATTTGAGTGGGGGGGGGGGGGAACGATGTTATGCCATCAGAAATTACAGTGGAGGAATTACAGAAAAATGGCTTTGCTTTGTTAAACATTTTGAAACAACCATTGACAAAATATACATTTTATACAACCTTCTGAAGAAACTTATCTTCTACATGAACCTTGCTTCATTTTAACATTGACATCCCATTGTGAAATTACCTAAAATGTGCTTGCATTTCGTTACCATGAGTTACTGTTTCATAAATTAAAGCTCACAATCCTGACTTCTCATAAATTAACTCATAAAAGTATCTTCTGAGATCAATTATTAATCTTGAATCATCTCTCTGATAAAAAATTTAACTACCGTATTTTTCGGACTATAAGATGCTCCGGACTATAAGATGCACCTAGCTTTTGGGGAAGAAAACAAGAAAAAGAAATCTGCCTCTGCCTGGTCAGCTTCAGCACAGCCTGATTTAGCACGAGCAGCTGATTGGCGGCTGGATCTGCCTCCCTGAATACTGCCGATCAGCTGTTCCAGGCTGCAGGGATCGTCACCACCCATCGCTGCCGTTGCCACCCATTGCTGTCGCCACTTATCACCGCCTCTGCATGGCCCATTTTCGGCCTCCACATGTCCTGTTTTCAGCCCATTCCAGGGTTCCCTGCAGCCACTGCCGCCTATCCCTGCCGCTTGGAATGGGCTGAAAATGGGATGCGCGGAGGTTGAAAATGGGGCATGCGGACACTGAAAATGGGACGTGCAGAGGCTGAAAATAGAGTGCACGGAGGCTTGATTAGGTGGTGGCAGTGATGGACGGCGGTGATCCCCACAGCCTGGTACAGCTGATTGGCGGTTTTCCAGGAGGCAGATCCAACCGCCAATCAGCTGCTTATGCTAAATCAGGCTGTGCTGAAGTTGACCAGGATGTTTGTTGTTTGCTGCAAGGAGGCAAATTGCTGGGAGGCAGAGCCCAAAGGGTGGGGGCAGGCGGGTGGGGCTTCGGCAACATTCGGCAATTGAGATTTATTTTTGACAAGACATGCATAAATTTGAATCATGTTGTTTGCACAGGACAAAGAGATACAAATCATACACAATAATTCACCAAATCACAACCTACAAAGGTATGCCGAAATATCAACAATAGCAAAATGAATTAGTGTAGCAAGAGTAAAAAAAAAATAATAACAACAAAGAACCAGGGCCAAGATGCTAATAAAAGTCCAGAAAGCTACACATCGCCTGCATTTTGGAGTAAAAGTTCTAGTTTTAGCATACTTACATTCAGTTGTAAGAAACATTTTTTAAATCACTACTATATTTACCAAGTTGCACATCCATGTAGATTGATGTACTGCATAGCCCAGTCTTGTTTTTTAAATTTTATTCTGTGGTTATATGGATAGAATGCTAATTTATGGTCACATAATTCCAAATTACATGTGTTAAGCAATTATCTATTGCTTATATGTAGCGGGCTATAAAATATTTTCATATCACATGGGTAGCTCAGAACTTTTTTTATATGTATAAAATAAAAGAGCCGAAGTGGCGCAGTGGTTAGGGTGCAGTACTGCAGGCTACTTCAGCTGACTGTTATCTGCAGTTCAGCAGTTCTAATCTCACCGGCTCAGGGTTGACTCAGCCTTCCATCCCTCCGAGGTGGGTGAAATGAGGACCCGGATTGTTGTTGGGGGCAATATGCTGACTCTGTAAACCGCTTAGAGAGGGCTGAAAGCCCTATGAAGCGGTAGATAAGTCTAACTGCTATTGCTATTGCTAAAATAGTCTTGTAAAAGCTTGAAGAATATAATCTCTGGTTGCGTGTCACATAGCTGTTTCTTTTATGATAAGATTAAAGAATATGCAAAGCTAAACAGCTCAATAGCAGATGCCCCATTCCCTAATAGGTGAGTTCTATGCATCCCTAATATGTACAAGAAATCCAAAATGGCCTTTAAAAACAGACTCCTACGTTAAGACTAAAATAATAGTAGTAGTAGTAGTAGTAGTAGTAGTAGTAGTAGTAGTAATAATAATAATAATAATAATAATAATAATAATAATAAAGCTGATGAAACTGTTGATCACATACTCAGCTGCTGTAAAAAAATCACGCAGACTGATTATAAATTGCGGCACAATTCAGTAGCACAAATGATCCATTGGAATTTGTGCAAAAATTATAATATTAAAACAGCAACAAACTGGTGGGAACATCAGCCTGAAAAAGTCACAGAAAATCAGATGGTCAAGATCTTGTGGGATTTTCGCATACAAACGGACAAAATACTGGCGCATAATACACCAGACATCACATTGGTTGAGAAAAATAAGGTCACAATCATAGACATCGCAATACCAGGTGATAGCAGGGTCGCCAAGAAGGAACATGAAAAAATCGCAAAATGCCAGGACTTAAAAATCGAAAATCAACGACTATGGCACAAACCAGCAGTGGTAATTCCAGTGGTAATTGGCACACTGGGTGCTATTCCAAAAGCACTGGAATTACATTTAAAACAGTTAAAAATTGACAAAATCACCATCAGTCAAATGCAAAAAGCCGCACTGCTTGGATCTGCACGCATATTACGAAAATACGTTACGACGTCCTAGGCCCCTGGGTGGGGCCCGACTAGTAACCAATGCCAAATCTGGCGAAACAACTGGCCGCTGTGATACAATTGTATAATAATACCCAACCAAACAACCCTTCCATTAATCATGTTAGTTAGGATGTTAGAAATTATATTTATTTCCAATTTTTTGGGGTAGCCAGGTTTTTAGATATATGCTTATCTAGAAGAGAGCTAAGGAAGCTACATTATTTCTAACGGCACCCAGAATTGAGTGCCATGTTTTTAGAAGCATCAGGCCTTGGATTCCTCCGTCTCTCCTGTTCTCTTTCTTTCGACACTCTTGCGAGTCAGTAGATGTTCTTTTCTTTTCAGCCAAGTAATCCACCCTCCCTGTCTTGATTTGGTATTGGAGAGTGGCAGGGTTTAAAGCAGAGGTGGGGAACGATGGCCCTTTTATGACTTGTGGACTTCAACTCCCAGAAATCCTGAGCCAACATGGTAGACATGGCCGGCTCAGGAAGTCTCCAAGTTGAAGTCCACAAGTCAAAAAAAAAAGGGGGTCCATCGTTCCCCCTTCCCTGAAAGTCTTGCTTGATTTTAATCATGCAAGAGCAATCTGCTTTGTATATTAAATCAGTCATAAATAATTCAATTTAAAAGGTTTCTGTATAAAAGATGCTCACAATGTCTTATATCTTGCATGTTTCAGATAGCTGTGGCGCAGAAACTTGTAGTGTGTGGACTCTCCTTATTATTTCATATGACTGTTAGCAAAACTTTCCCTGTAGAATACAACATTGATGACCAATTCAGAGCAACAGCATCTTTTCCTACAAAGATTATCTACCTATACCTGTCACTAATGGCTGCCAGGCCGAAGTATTATTTTGCATGGACTTGGGTAAGAGTTTTTTGGGGGGAAGGGGGGGGGACAGTGTTCCTTTTACAAGTTTGCTGAAAGAATATGTTTAATAGAGTGCCCTCTTGTGGGCCAAGGAAGAACTATGTTCAAAGGAATTCTTTTAGAAGCACTAGTTTTTTAAAGGCGAATAAATGTTTTATTCAGTATTTTGAGCTCAGATTTAAACTTAAAAGTATGATTTGTGATAGTGTGGCAGCTAAGGAGAATGTCTTAGGAAAGATTGCTCATGATACTATGATCTATCATTCTTTATTTTGATTGGGAGCCTTTGATGGAAATGATGATTTCCATCTTAATCTAGGTATAACCCAATTGTTAACTGTTAATGAAATATAAAAAGTTGTATTTATTTAGTTATATATTTAGCTTAAATGAACACTTACACCAAAATTGTTTTGATAATCTTAATTATATGTCCTTAAATAGACCGCAGGAAATTATTTATATGTGACTTTGAAATCCATTTTAAAATTTAAATCCAGTTTGTGGAATGACAAATGAGTCAGAGGCTATAATGGATCATACTTAATTTCAAACACTGGTACTAATAATGATCCTCCTGTTTTTCTCAATCTGTATTTAATTGATACAAAAACATAGAAAACATAAAAATAAACAAACTACACTATTCTACTATTGCATAACATTGATGATTATCTATTTAAAAGTTAAAGGGTATTTTCTCTTTTTAAAAATCCAGTGGTCATGTGAAATTACATGATTTAACACCTTCAATTATCGTAACTTCCAAGGAAAGAATTCCTTTAATAGTTTCACAATTTATTTTACTATGAAACATTGCCAACATCCAGACTGTATTGAGAAGCCTATAAAATATGTAAGTGTGGATTCGAATCTGGCTTCAGATTTAGAAAAGAAACATTTATATTGTTTTTAAAACATTCAGTTTGAAATGTACTTTTCATAATTTGTGTTATATATTATGGAAATAGGTAGAAATTGAGTTTTGCTAGTATTGGTGTTTGGTAATAGCTTTAACCGTAGGTGCAGATACACTTTTAAAAAGTTCTTTGTGGAAAAGCAATGCTACCATTTATAATATTTTATAACCGTTCTACAATTCCTTTACTTTCCTTGCAGCAGAGGCCCTTAATAATGCAGCTGGATTTGGCTTTAGAGGTTACGATAAAAACGGAGTCCCACACTGGGATTTGATTTCAAATCTACGAATTCTGCATATAGAGGTTAGTTGAAAGCTTTCCAAATTTTCTACTTTGTTGCAGTGTGAATTGAGCTTAATAGGAGTAAGAATTTCATTTTCCTTATTGCAATGATGTACAGGTAGTCCTTGACTTACAACAGTTCACTTAGTGAATGTTTAAATTACAATAGCACTGGAAAGTGACGTGACCATTTGTCACAGTTACAACCATCGTAGTATCCCCATGCGCATGTGAACAAAACTCAGATGCTTGCCAACTGACTCATATTTATGACGGTTGCAGTGTCCCTTGGGGGGGGGGTCATGTGATCGTTTTTTGCGACCTTCTGACAAGCAAAAGTCAATGGGGAAGTCAGATTCATTTAACAACCATGTTACTAACTTAACAAGTGCATGATTCACTTAACAACTGTGGCAAGAAATGGTCAAATTCATTTCACAATTGTTTCACTTAATTTTTTTAAATTATGATCCTAAGTCAATGACTACCTGTATTATTTCCACTCCCATATGGGAGTCTTAATAGGTCTCTTAATATAGGTGCTAGAAAATAAAAGCAGAAGGATCTTATTGTATTAAATTTGTGCTACTGGTTTCTCATAAGCATCTGGACACTATTAAAATAGAGATAGATAGGCCTTTGGTTTGAGCCAATTCAGCTCTTTTATATTCTTTTACATTTACATTTTAAGCTCAACTGTGATCATAAATCGAGGATTACCTGTATTTAAAAAAAAAGACCAGGAGGTCATTATACCTCCTTATCATCCTTCCTCCCTTCCCTCCCTCCCTCCTTCCTTCCCTCCCTCCTTCCCTCCCTCCTTCCTTCCCTCCCTCCCTCCTTCCCTCCCTCCTTCCTTCCCTCCCTCCTTCCCTCCCTCTTTCCTTCCCTCCCTCCTTCCCTCCCTCCTTCCCTCCCTCTTTCCTTCCTTCCTTCCCTCCCTCCTTCCCTCCCTTCCCTCCCTCCTTCCCTCCCTCCTTCCTTCCTTCCCTCCCTCCTTCCCTCCCTCTTTCCTTCCCTCCCTCCTTCCCTCCCTCCTTCCCTCCCTCCTTCCCTCCCTCTTTCCTTCCTTCCTTCCTTCCCTCCTTTCTTTCCTTTCCTCCTTCCTTCCTTCCTTCCCTTCCCTTCCTTCCCTTCCTTTCCTCCTTCCTTCCCCTCCCTCCTTTCCTCCTTCCTTTCCTTCTTCCTTTCTCCTTCCTTCCCTCCCCCTCCTCCTTCCTCCCTCCTTCCTTCCTTCCCTCCCCTTCCCTCCTTCCCCCTCCCTCCTTCCCTCCCTCCTTCTTTCCCTCCCTCCCTTCCTCCCTCTTTCCTTTTTTCCTTCCCTCCCTCCCTCCTTCCCCCCTCCTTCCCCCCTCCCTTCCCTCCTCCCTCCTTCCCCCCTCCTTCCCCCCCTCCTTCCTTCCCTCCTTCGTTCCTTCCTTCCTTACTTCCCTCCCTCCCTCCTTCCCTCCCTCCTTCCCTCCCTCCCTCCTTCCCTCCTTCCTTCCTTCCCTCCTTCCTTCCTTCCCTCCCTCCCTCCTTCCTTCCCTCCCTCCCTTAAGTACTACCCATTCTCCTCACAGAGGGACTCTGGGTTGTGTACAAATAGTAATAAATAATACAAGTAATACTTCTTATTTTTCTACTCCAGTAGAGGAAGTTGACTTTTCTTCCTTTTCTTTTATCTTATGAATAGAATGAGTAACATTTATATATAGAACATCTCGGTATGAAGGCATAGTTGCATTAACCTGTTCCAACAAAAGTTTTCTGGCACATTAAAACTGACTACCTTTTGCTCAATTCTCTGTGGTTTTAAATTTCACTTGCTCAGCAAGAATATAAGCAAGCACCATATGTTTACTGAAACTAACGGAGAGAAGAAAATTCTCCCTTTAGTATGTGTGCACACTGTTATTGTTTTTGTAGGGGACAAGAAACCCCTTCCCTATGACAAGCTGCTTCTAAACTGTTGGAGACAGATGTTATGATTAATATAAAGACTTATCAGAAGACTTGTATAATCAGTGTTTTCACCAGAATTATGACTTGAAAATACAAATTTGCCCTTTCTAACAACAGAACCTCATAAAAGCAAAATTGCATAGAAATCAGATTTTGTACTTCAGAAGTGCACTTACAAAATAATGTGTGGCTCATTTTCTTTTTTTTTTAAAGGTTTAAATACTTTGTGAAGATAGAAGTTATTTACAAACAAAAAATTTAAAAACTAAAATGCCTATAGCAGTGTTTCTCAACCTTGGCGACTTGAAGTCCTGTGGACTTCAACTTCCAGAATTCCATGCGCTGGCTGGGGGATTCTGGGAGTTGAAGTCCACAGGACTTAAAGTCATCAAGGTTGAGAAACACTGGCCTATAGCCTCTTGAAAATATTTATTTGATTTATTACTCTGGTATGAAACCACTGAACCTGACTACATAAGTACATTCACTCATTAATGGTCAAGATCGTGCCCTACCACCAGTCACCCCACCTCTAGCCTTTATTTATTATAATATTGTAATACTGCAATATTTCACTTTTCTACACTAGGCAAGATTTCAGACCTAACATTCTACCTCTAATTACAAACTATGTTATATAGAGTATACAACATACTATTTGAATGTTATTGGAAATAACATTGCAATACATGTTTGATTCCTAGCCTGATAGATATATAAAACGAAGCTGTGTAGATAGCTATAGAGATAACCGTCTCTACTATTATGGCATCCTCCCTGGAATGCTGGAGAGTTGTTAGAAAGAAATAGCTTCAGGAAATTCTCTGCCGTAATAAATTGGAACTTGATTTAAAATGGGAAATGTCCAGTTGCTGAAATTCTTGTTACCAAGTCCTTTTCATATTAGTAAATCTTGCTAAAGAATACTCTGTAAGAATATTGTTTTAAAAAACTGATTTAAGGTGGCTGCCAAAGACCCTGAAATATTTATTAATTAATTAAATCATTATGCTGCCTATCTCACTGGGATACACAGTTTATATTTGCTGAAATAATATAATCTTCTATTCATGTTGCAGTTTTCAACAAGTTTCAAGATGTTTCTTGATAACTGGAATATACAGACAGCACTTTGGCTCAAAAGGTACATTGATTGATTGGTTGATTGATTGATGTACATCCCGTTGTAATCAAAATTACTCTCAGAAACTTATATATATTATTCTCTTGCTGATAATTCAGTATTGCAAAGCTATCCCGAAGATTTGGGGATTATTGTGTACAATTATACACCCATAATGCTTTGCGCACGACCAGCGCTCCTCATTTTTGGTGTGCTTTTTTCGCCCTCCCCAGGCTCCAGAGGCTTTATAGGATCCTGGGGATGGTGAAAACAGCCCCCCTCTGCCCTCCCTCCCCGGAGGCCTTCCGGAGGCTTCAGGAGCTTCCCTGAAGGCTCCGGGGCGCGAAAAACCGACCCTATGGGCAAACCAGAAATTCGGAAGGGGACTTCCGGTTGGCTCATAGGGCCAGTTTTAGCCCTATGGAGCCTTCAAGGGCCTTCAGGAGGCTTCCCTGAAGGGTCTGGAGGCAAAAAACAACCCTATGAGCAAATCAGAACTGACTTCCAGTTTGTCTATAGGGCCGTTTTTCGCCCTCCAGAACCTTCAGGAGGCTTCCCTGAAGGCTCCGGAGGGCCAAAAACGATCCTACGAGCAAACCAGAAGTCACTTCCGGCTGGCTCGTAGGGCTGTTTTTCGCCCTCCAGAGCCTTCTTTTGAGGCCATTTTTTGCAAAAACAAAAACAAAAAAACCCTATGAGCAATTGCTTGTAGGGTCATTTTTTGCCCTCCGAGCCTTCAGGGAAGCCTCTGGAAGGCCCCTGAAAGCTCCGGACGATGAAAAACAGCCCTACAGACAACCTGGAAGTCACTTTCAGTTTGCTCATAGGGTTGGGGTTTTTTTTTGCAAAAAAATCATGTCAAAAGAAGGCGCGTGTTGGCCAGTTGTCAGACCACCTTGCGGGCCCTGACAAATTGCTCCGCGTGCCGCCTGTGGCACGCGTGCCATAGGTTTGCCATCACGGATCTAGGATATTTATTCATGGTGATATAGTTTACTAGCCTAACAGCTCGGGTCCTAACCAAGGACCTAGGAACTGTTAAGATAACGTCGGAGGATATAAGTAGTAGTAGTAGTAGTAGTAGTAGCAGCAGCAGTAGTAGTAGTTATTTGCTTTAACTGGGCAAAACAGTGCATTATAGAACATCCATTTCTGGGCCATCTTACAGAATGCGTCCAAAATAGGAGACGGAAGCTATGTTGCACCTCTTGAACATTCCCATGCACTGTTCCTACTCCGTCCCCCCTCCCCTCTGTGTTTTCCCAGATCTGGGCAACACCTATTAAGCAACCCCATTCCCAAGCCCCCACCTTCAAGCAGCATGTCTGCATATACCCACACATACTTTCCAAACCATGCAGTACCTTTTGCTCACATCAAATACCATTCCTGCCCCACACTTCTGCACACTCCTTTGCTGCCTGCCCCAACCCACTCCACTTCCTTTCGGCCTTGGACTTGCACGTTTTTGATGGCTTCCACACTGACTTTCTCCCTGCAAGCTTCCCATAAGCACAGTAAATGGAGAAGGGGGCTGGAACTGGAGAGAAGGAGGGAGGAAGGAAGATTTCTGATGCTCCTTGTTAGCTTCTCACAAAGAAACGCAATGGGGAAGCTGGCAGGAAGTCATTCCACTCCCAATGCTTTTTTGCCCACCTGTAAGTCATTCTGTTTCTCTGTTTAGGTGAGCAAATATTTCTGAAAAGATGCCAGACACATTGGGGCATGGATTGTCTAGTTAACTTTAAATATTTCCAATAACTTTTAATTTATGGAAAAATCACTTCTTAAAAGTGATTTTATAACCCGAATGATAACTCAGTCTGTTTTCATAATAATTTGTAAATTTGGTAAGATTGATTGTCTTGCATATTGCTTGGAACTTTCAAGGATTTTTTTTTTAATGTTACTTCTGGCAGGCCTTGATATTGCAAAAAATGCACTTCTTGCCTTTCAGCATAATGCTTTATATTTTTGCACTTTCAGAGTATGTTATGAACGAGCCTCTTTCAGTCCAACAATACAAACCTTTATCTTATCAGCCATTTGGCATGGGGTATATCCTGGATATTATTTAACTTTCTTAACAGGGGTACTAATGACACTCGCAGCACGAACAGTAAGTATCCCTTATATATCAGTTAAAGCAGGGGTAGTCAACCTTTTTATACCTACCGCCCACTTTTGTATCTCTGTTAGTAGTAAAATTTTCTAGTCCACTTTTATATCTCTGTTAGTAGTAAAATTTTCAAACCGCCCACCGGTTCCACAGTAAATGGTGATTTATAAAGTAGGGAAGTAACTTTACTTTATAAAATTTATAAAGCAGAGTTACAGCAAACCCCTACCGCCCGCCACGAAAGCTGGAACGCCCACTAGTGGGCGGTAGGGAGCAGGCTGACTACCACTGAGTTAAAGTGTAGTTGTGCTCTTTTTTTGAAATTAGATGTATCAATTCAAAACTTACTTAGTGTTTATTTTAAAAATTTTAGGTTAGTTCTTTATAAAAACAATTGCTTTATAATAACAAGACTTTTGAAAATCATGAAATTGCTTTATGGCATTACAGATAGTCCCGGACCTATGACCATCATTAAGCCCAAAATTTCTGTTGTTTGAGATATTTGTTAAGGGAGTTTTGCCCCCATTTTATGACGTTTCTTGCTACAGTTCTTAAGTGAATCACTGCAGTTGAAAAGTTAATAATACAATTGTTAAGTGAATCTGGCTTCCCTATTACTTTACTTGTCAAAATGTTGCAAAAGTTCCTAACATGATCTTGAGACACAGCAGCGGTCATAAGTATGAGCCAAGGTGGCGCAGTGGTTAAACGCAGCACTGCAGGCTACTTCAGCTGACTGCAGTTCTGCAGTTCGGCTGTTCAAATCTCACCGGCTCAGGGTTGACTCAGCCTTCCATCCTTCCGAGTTGGGTAAAATGAGAACCCGGATTGTTGTTGGGGGCAATATATGCTGACTCTGTAAACCGCTTAGAGAGGGCTGAAAGCCCTATGAAGCGGTATATAAGTCTAACTGCTATTGCTAATTGCCAAGCATCTGGATTTTGATCACATGATCATGAGGATGCTACAAAGATCGTAAGTGGGAAAAACAGTTCAAAAGTCACTTTTATCAATCCTGTTATAACTTTGAATTGTCCCTAAATGAAGTGTTGTAAGTTGAGGATTATTATTTGATTATTTAGTATTATTATTATTATTATTAATAATAGTATTATTATTATTATTAATAATACTAATTTAGTATTATTATTATTATTATTATTATTATTATTATTATTTAGTATTTGATTATTTAGAGATTCAATTCATATGGCTGTCCCAGATGTAACTCTAGCAGTTAACACAAAGATATCAAATGAACTAACCACATTTTGTGTCTAAAGCACTTCACACCTCTATCTGATTAATTCCTTAACAATGAGTTCATGCCTCAGGGCAAAACAAAAGATATTTAATGTCTTATTCATAGACCAGTAAGATTGGGATTATCTGGATTTTGAAGGCTATGCTATTCCACAGGGCAGGCATAATGATAGAGAAGGGACTCTTTGCAAATATGGTTAATAATAAACAGTTTCCCAACCAATTTTTTAATACTTTCAGCCAAGTTTCTACTTTTCATAGGTGTTTATAGGTCTGTGGTGGGATTCAAATAATTTAACAACCAGTTCTCTGCCCTAATGACCATGTGAGTAGGTGGGGCTCGGTAGTCATGTGACTGGGTGGGCGTGGCCAAATCAAGGTCACTCACGTTGATGGGCGCTTCACCTTAGCTGTTACAATGTACTAAGGGTTAACCGGAGAGGCAGTTTCTATAAGCAGGTCAATAAGAATTAGGCTAGAAACAACACCAGAATGTTTCCTTCCTGCCTTCCTTACAGGATTAGCCCTGGAAAGTGGGAAAAAACAAAAGGAGATTTCTTCCAACAATCGGTTCTCCGAACTACTTAGAAAGTTACCAACCGGTTCTCCCGAATAGGTGCGAACTGGCTGAATCCCACCACTGGCCTGTCTGTTTTATTTTGTTTCTGCATTATTTTATTTTAAAAAAAATCCATCTACAAATGGTAACGCATACTTTAAGCATACTTTTTTAAGAAATTGTTTTTCTTAAGTATCAGTTCTCAAACCCCATATTTAAAAGGTATTGGGGTCATTTATTTATTTTTTGAGCTGAAAATGCAGCACAGATTTCAGAGAAGTATAAAATCTCAAGATTAATTATGTTTTAATCCTCATATTGTACACGAAGGATCTATCAGGTCAGTTTGTATTGAAATTTACAAAAAGTGTGTCTGTCTCTCAAGTAACCAATTGAAGAAATGTCTATTTTTTTTAAATTTAGCTGCCTTTAGATATAGCTTTTTCTAAGATTTATATAGATATTACCTGTTCTGTAAAAATGTTTATTTACTAATTAAACCTCTCTCTCTTTAAATTTAGGTTAGAAAGAACATTAGAAATTATTTTCTTGATTCTCCAGCCATTAAATTATGTTATGATATCATGACATGGATCACAACTCAAATAGCAATAAGTTACACTGTTGTGCCATTTGTACTGCTCTCCGTAAAACCCTCCTATGTATTTTACAGGTAAGATGATCCTTTAGCCTTTTTTAAAAACACCACTTTAAATGGAAAGAAAGTTATTTACATGTGCTGACAGTTGAGAAAGCAGTACTGTAATCCATTTTTAAATTTCATCTGGCTAGAACGTTATGTGATGTTTGGTGCCTGATTGAGATTTAGGAAATTAACAGAGAATGCACAAACAAAGAAAACGTTTTGTTCATCATAGTAGCGGAAGACACTGGAAAAAAACAGAAAAAATACTATAAGGAGTTTCCAGTCAGCAAATTCAGTCATCTCAGCCACATATTTTCCCACTGGTCCAGGGGTGGGTTTCTCGCCCCGTTCCAACCGGGTTCGGTTGGAACGGGGCCGGCGGCGTCCTCGTGCACGTGCGCGGCGCACGCATGCGTACTAGCGTCTGTGCGATGCTCCAGCTGCTTCTGGACGATCGCGCAGGCGCTGTATGCATCCTGCGTATGCGTGGAAGCGCAGAACTCATCAAAACCGGGTAAGGAGCGCGGGCGGGCGGCTGGGCCCTTCGCCGTTCCCGGAAGTTACTTACTTCCGGGTTCACCGACCAACCGGTTCGCAGGGACCGCCGCGAACCGGTTGAAACCCACCCCTGCACTGGTCCATTTATATATTTTAACCACACGATGGTGTTTCTGGCATTAGAAAATGGCCAGGCTTTCCTAGTATGGGAAAATTGACAGGGGAGGATAATAAGCTATTTATTTTCTCCAATCTGAGATAGCCAAATAATCTCATATATTTACAAACACACACACACACACAGCATTGTACTGCTGGTTTTCGGACAAGTAGATAAATATAGAGTGTTGAAACATTATCATATAATGATCAAAACCCTTTATTTCTGTCTCTTTGCTTAGTTCCTGGTATTTCTCCCTCCATATTGCCTGCATTTTAGTGCTGATGTTTCCAATTACAAGAACTCAAAAAGGAAATAAAGAGCAAGAAAGCATCCAGCCTTCGTGGTCCAAACAGCAAGAAGAAGGGAAAGAAAAAAGAATTACAGGACATAATAGTTATTCTGTGGCAAACAGCTTCAATCAAAGAAGAGACATCACATCCAGAAACACAGCAACAGAACAATGATTACAGATGCTATAGATGCTATATTTTATATTTTCAAGACCATTTATAGCACCTTTTAAAAGGGGGTTGTATTTGTCTGAAAAGATGGTTAGAAAAGAACGCTATATCTCTAGGGAATTCACTAGTAAGATGAAAGCAAAGCTAATTAACCACTCCCGTGCCATGTTCCTATGGATCACGCCTTATATGGAAATATTACAATTATTTCAGTGGGCACTCTGGACCAATAGCGTACGTCATCGGTGTGGCCCCTATGATGAATGTACATTGTAAATCCCTAGGCATTTGTGGGGGTGGGAAACCGTTGTGTCAATCTGGAATACCAGAAAGGGAAAAAATCTTGCATTGCCTTAAACCCTCTATCTACTGAAAAGTAATGTTTCTAAATAGTATTTTCATGTTTAGTATAATATATTTAAAGTATGATTCAAAAGTAAGCTTTGGATTCTGAGGGACGAAACGAGAAATGGAAGCAGAAACCCCCCCCCCCCCCTGCCTGAAGTCAAAAGAAAAAGGAATTGCAATAAGCTATCTGGAGGGTTTTCTTAGTATATCAGGTTTTGTACAGTAGAGAACGGAAAGCATTGCTAATGCTAAATCATGGTTGGTGTCTCTGATTAAAAACAGTGGTTAAAGGAAAGCCCTCTGAAAACTTTTTTTTAAAAAAAATATATTAAAAGTCATCCTTTCTAGAGCCAAATGTTTTAATGTAAATTTGTTCTTTAGGATGAATAAGCTTGCACAAAATGTGCACAGAATTCCTATTAAAGCTGCAACTTTCCAATAGCAATTCTCCTTCTAATCCTATAGAAATAATTTCACAGGTTGGGGGGCACTAGTAAAGATGGATCCGATATAGAATTAGTGTGAAAAAGGTGCTTAAGATGGCCACTTTATCTTATGGTTATAATTCAGTTTATATTAAACAAAAAAAAGTGAAATTGTTAAATTGGTACTGCCTAGCTGGACACCATAAACTCTGTGACACCAGAATACCCGTGGTTTAGAAAAAAAAATTGAAGCGGGATGTAATATATGGGGACCATAGTGTAATATTTGATAAAACTTTCCCAACCAATCCTTTTGTTTCATAATTTTACCTTAAAAATATATTAAGGGAATTGATAAATTGTTGCTTTCTGATGCAAATTTATAATGGGTAAAGAAATGATGTGCTAAAGGGCTATAACTTTCATTTGCTTGCTTGTTATATCTGTTATATTTTTTACTGAATGGAAAAGATTGTTATCTTTAAAATACACAGAAAAGGGACCTAGGGTGAGAAATGAAAAATGACATTTGGTTATTATTAAAATAAGATGATTTTTCATCCCTATTTTGTTTTAAAACCTAAATGTTATATGCCACATGTCCAAATATTTAATGAACCCAGACAGAGAGCAATAGATCCTGGCTATTGTCAGGATCCTTGGAAAGAAATGATAGACACGTTTCAGCAGAAATGTCAAGTTATCGTAAATTCGATCTTCCAATCTGTCTTTCAATGACAAATAAGAGTAGACTATATTTCTTGTTTGGGGTGTTCATTCTGTTCTGAAATCTTCCTTCTAGAGAGAACTACAGACAGATGTGTCTTGTGGGAGGAAACAAATGAGGCGAGTTAATAATTTCCCTAGCAAATCGAGCTTTCATTTGGAGAGTAGGTAATTGAATATTAAAAAGGGCTTTCATGTTGGTGAAAATAAACAAATTATCATTAGGAGAAATAGGCTAACTGTATCTCCTGATGTAAACACAAAAAAATCTTTTAGTTTGTTGCAGAACATGTTGGGGCAACATGCAAACAGATTTACGATGGTTTTATTTGTGCCAAATTACTTCTCCGCCCCCCCCCCCCCACTCAAATTCAGATATATAATGGAAGCTCCAGTTGAATACATGAAGTCTTCTTTATGCAGAAATCTGCACTGTATGACAGGGGTGGGTTGCTGCCGGTTTTACTACCGGTTTGCAACCCGTGTGCAACACGGCGTGCTGTTCAATGTAAAGTGTTCTTCGCGCACGGTCACTAAAAACCAAAATGGCAGCGGCCCAGCAGCGGCGAGGGAACTGGTTCGGGGGCGTGGCAGGCCTGGGTCGCTGCCGGTTCTGCGACCCAGGCCTAAATTCCACTATCGGTTCGAACGAACCGGGCCGAACCGTGAGCAACCCACCTCTGCTGTATGAGCATCGGGAAGAAACTACTGTGGCCACATGCAATGAAGCTGGATAATATTGTCTGCAATGATACCTTGCTATAACCGTGACCCGTCAAAACCGCGGTCCACTAAAGCGCGCCCGATCAAAGCGCGTACGTGACGTCATCAGCAGCGCGACAAATAAAATTAAAAATAAATTAAATTAAAATTAAATTAAAGCAAGCCGATTCACGTAAAGTTAAGAGTTAGGTTTAGGGTTAGGGTTAGGTTAAGGGTTAGGGTTAGGTTTAGGGTTACGTTAAGCGTTAGGGTTAGGTTTAGGGTTAGGTTAAGGGTTAGCGTTAGGTTAAGGGTTAGGTTTAGCGTTAGGTTAAGGGTTAGGTTTAGGGTTAGGTTTAGGGTTAGGTTTGGGGGGGTTAGGTTTAGATTTACGCGTTAATTTTAAGTTTACCGCTCACAGCGTGCTGTTTTTGTCGCGCTGTGATGACGTCACGCGCTTTCGTCGAGCGCGCTTTAGTCTACCGCAGTTTTGTGGTGGAACCGCTATAACTACTTTCTATAAAGGTTAAACGTGGCTGCCCAGTTGTTCACTTAACATTATATTAAAGGTATCTCTGGCTATTCATAGTAAAGAGGAAAATATAAATATATTTTGGTGCATTCTCTGCAATGGTGTATCTGTACAAAAAATGTCAACATCAGTAGAGGTAGCTCCTATTTACTGAAGACTAATTTTCCCTATCTACTGCCTTGTTCAATGATGTTTCAACAAATGCTACTTGTTAGACACCAGTTGAACACCATCTGTTTCTTCTCCTGCCCCTCCATCCTTCTCTCTCACACAATTACCCCATTTCAGAATTTACAAGGAAACTCACTTCCGGTGTATGAAAAAGCAGCTATTTATTTTACTCCTAGAAATCAGTGGAAACCACTGAAAACTTGAAAAACCTGCTTCGTCCACTTTTTACCTCCTCCTCATACGTCTTGTCCTGTTTAATCTTTTGGGAATAAATAACAAGTTCCGCAGGGATAGTGAAGATGAAGGATCAAAAGGTTTTTTTTTATTTTCATTTTCTGGCTTGTCTGTTAAACCAAAGCGAGGCCATTGGCAAAGCAGCCATCTCACCTCCAGCCCTGAAAAGGAAACACGAAATCTGTTCTGTAGTTTGCAGTTTCCCCTGCCTATCAATTGACCATAACGTTAGTATTTGGATTCATGAAATGAGCTTTGTACCTGTATAGTATTTAGATTATAGAATTTGCAAAATATGCTCTGTGCTCTTTAACATTCTCTTATCAGAGTACAATCTAAATATTTTGCCAAATTCTTTCCTCTAGCACAAACAATTGAACTCATTAACTTAATTATTTATAACTTCGCGCATAGTTACATGGAAGCAGATAATCGAATATAATCTGATCTACTTCAGAATAAATGGACAAAAAAAACCCTGTTCTATTTCTTACTCTGTGATAGAAGATTAATGTAGTTAAATCTTTCTTACCGTCATAGACCAGCAAAACATTGTTATACTGAATTTCCTGGAAATATAGTTAGAATATATCCAATCAGAACTGAGGATCTTAATCCAACTAAAGTTATAACAAGCAAAAGTTATGTGATGATATGACACTAAACTTATTTTTGTAGGCTTAAAACCAGGGAGTAGAAGATAAAAAAAACATTTTTTTAAAGTTAATTCCAAATAGACAGTTCTTTGTAAAGAAAGTGAACTTGACATGGCTCTCAGCTGCTTATGAAATTGATAAAACTAAGATTTTGTAAGTTTTGACATCTTTTAGAAATCGGATCCTTGAAAGGAACTGGTTATTTTTCCAAAAGATATTTATCTTTCATTATTTATTATTTGAGAACTTAAAATACGGGTTGTCCTCAACGTACAACAGTTTGTTTAGTGACTGACCGAGATTACAACGACTGAAAAAAGCGACTGTTTTTCACACTTAATGACAGTTGCAGCATCCATACGGTCACATGATCAAAATTCGGATGCTTGGCAACCGGTTCATATTTATGACCGTTGCAGTGTCCTGGGGTCACGTGATCCCATTTTGCAACTTTCTGACAAGGTCAATGGGGAAACCAGATTCACTTAATTGGATTACTAAATTAACAACTGCAATGATTCACTTAACCATTGTGGCGAGAAAAGTTGTATAATGGAGCAAAACTCAATGTCTCGCATAGCAACATAAATTTGGGGCTCAATTGTGATTGTACGTTAAATATATTTAACTGTATTTGAGTTTTTATTCTTGCTTACCAGGGAAATTCCTTTTTTTTTTTCCAGACTCACATTTTGGAAACTATTATTAGAGCTATGCAAAGCACTAGTACTACAGAACATATTATGGAACACCTTTTGCTGGTGCACCAGAGGAGCTGCGTCCTTTACAAAGTTCACAGAGCTGCTTTGAAAGCTATCTCTAGTTCAGTGTTTCTCAACCTTGGCCACTTGAAGATGTCCGGACTTCAACTCCCAGAATTTCCCAGCCAGCGAATGCGAATGCTGGCTGGGGAATTCTGGGAGTTGAATTGAATTGAATTTATTATATTTCTATGCCGCCCTTTTCCCCTAAGGGGACTCAGGGCGGCTCACAATCCAAGTCAAGGGAGGGGGTACAGATAAGGAATAAAAAAGACGAACAGAACAATACACAATTTAAAAGCACACGACAACCATACCATTCGAGGGGGGGGGGGCAAAAGCTCTTTAGCCCCAGGCCTGTCGGAACAACCAGGTTTTAAGGGCTTTGCGGAAAGCCTGGAGGGTGGTGAGGGTCCGAATTTTTACGGGGAGCTCGTTCCAGAGGGCCGGAGCAGCCACAGAGAAGGCTCTCCACCGGGTGGTCGCCAGTCGGCATTGGCCGGCGGATGGAATTCGGAGGAGGCCTAATCTGTGGGATCTAATCGGTCTATTGGAGGTAATTGGCAGCAGGCGGTCTCTCAAGTACCCAGGTCCAATACTATGAAGTTGAAGTCCGGACATCTTCAAGTGGCCAAGGTTGAGAAACACTGCTCTAGTTGTTTCCATAGAGGAGGGAGGGAGAGAGACAGACAAAGCACATCCACTGGGATCCTCAAGGAAGCTATGTGGCTGCTTTAGTACTATATATAGTACTTCCAACAGCGGTACTTCATTTGCACAAACATGCTACTGCTCAGTAGTTTAAATGCTCAACCTTAATTATAGCATAGAGTGTTTTACATCAACTGGGGGGCCAGCCTATGAAAACCCTCCCTTAGTTCCTTGAGGTTCTACCACCAAATTCTGCGGCATCATGGCTGATATTCAGCAATGCAGTTTTTGAAAATACAGAGCAGAAACTAAAGGACTCCGGGATGCAAACTTCTTCAAACCCACAAACCCAAAACCACATTACAAAAAATTAAGAATTAACAACAGGACTTTATTAGAGGATGTTAGACGGAAATAACATTTTCGCCTCAAAAAGGTCTTTCAGAAGACTCCAATGCAGAAAAATATCTAACCCTTGACTTTAGAAAAAAGATCACTATGGATACTGATTCACCCAGTGTTGTTCTACACACACAGAACAACCTGCTGTGTGAAAGGGGAAAAAATTATTTTAGCCAAAGTTCAATTATGAAATATGTTTGTATCTTTCCACAGAAATTCCTATGTGTCCTGAAAACCTCTGCTAGGAAACCAATCTAAAAGGCCTGGGACGCAGAGTAGCAAACATGGAAGTTCTGGGTGTGCAAATTTTCATAACCCTGGATATTTGTAATAATTGTAATAATTATTTTTCTATGGTATGTAATTTCCATTCTGGGCCAACTTGAAAATACTGAAAACTTGTAACTTGCCCTTTGTCTTTGACAGGTTTCAATCTTATTGTCACATCAGTTTTCTTCTTTCTTTTTTAAAATATTTTTTTCTTTGGCATCGATTCAAGTTGAGTCCCTGGGATCATTGTCTAGTTCACTATAGTAATTTGATGGGCAGTTCTGCTCACCTTGGCTTTTCTGTTTCCATTGCACATACTTCAGGGGTGGGTTTCTTGCCCCGTTCCAACCGGTTCGGTTGGAACGGGGCGGGCGGCGTCCTTGTGCACGCGCGCGGTGCACGCATGCGTACTAGTGTCTATGCGATGCTCCAGCTGCTCCTGGAGGATCGCGCAGGCGCTGTATGCGTCCTGCGCATGCGTGGAAGCGCAGAACTCATCAAAACCGGGTAAGGAACGTGAGCGGGCGGGTGGGCCCTTCGCCGTTCCCGGAAGTTACTTACTTCCGGGTTCGCCGACCAACCGGTTTGCAGGGACCGCCGCGAACTGATTGAAACCCACCCCTGACATACTTGTAAAATCTGTCCCTCTATGGCAGAAGTCTCAAACATTGTTTAGAACAGTGCATATCATAATTGCATCCAAACTCAAGGTTTCACTACATTTGTTTTTCTTTTGTTTTGTCCTGCTATATATATAATTTCATGTCCTTTTGCTTTTCATGATTATTGATTCTGTCTCGTTTTCTCCTACCTATGATCTTAACAATGGCAAAAAGGTACAATAGTATATAAAAATACTATTGAAGCCAAACCTCAAATATGTTTGCTAGCGCTGCAAAAATATTCTACAGGTACTGAATGGAAACCAGCAACACCATGGGCGTAACATAGTCACTAAAGTTAATATGTTAGTGCAAAAATATGAATGTGGAAGTCAGTACACATTTGGATACACATTAAAGGGACTTTTTCTTAGTTGAATGTGGAAACAGTTATGTATTTTTCCCCTCCAGTATCTGCTTTTTTAAGAGGAAAACATGCTTCAGAAGTGGCTAGTTGCAGTATTTCCTCAAATTGCCTTCCCCAATTCAAAATATAAAGACCTTATCCATGGATTTCATTTTTATTATTCCAATCTCTCTATATTTTAAAAAACAAATTGTTATTTTTGAACAGATCCATACAATTAGGTCTTGGTGTATGGTAATTTAATATACCACTGTGTTAGTTTACACTGTGATGTGATATTTTAATAATTACTTATTTCTAGTTTTGTCTTGGAGATGCTACAATTATGTAGCATACTGCTATGTTTTAAAGGTGTTTTTAACTTACCTATAAATGTTTTTCTAATTTGCAAATTTCAAATCTGATTAAACAATAGCAAAAAAGGGGTCTTGTTTTCTCTATATCATAATTGTTACATTGATTTAAATATAATGCCTTACAAATAAGCTGTAATGTCTAATTGATAAGTCACTAGAAAATAGCAAGAAATCTCTTAATTTCTATATTGCAGAAATACAGGTGACCTTTGCAGCATCCCCATGATCATGTGATCAGAATTCAGGTCGAGGAATACCTGTGTATAGTGAATGGTGCCCCCAAAATAAAAATTTTGAGATGTGATTTCCATAAAAGTAGTTGTGAAATACAAATTGATAATTGACACTTGAGATTTAATAAATAATAAATTAATCTGGTTCCAGCTGAGACACCTAATTTATAGTTCTAAATGTTACATCCTGATCTGTGAATGAAAAAGAATAGATTGTGAAAAAGATTAGCATTTAAGCCTGATGATGTTTCCCTACAAATTGACCCTTTAAATTTAATGACCCTTTTCCAGAATAATCCAGATGGGAAGGGGTAATCTTATGCTTGATAATATCAAATAACAAAGCTGCACAACAGATAGTCAAGATGTTTTGGTGAAATCGTGGAAAAAAAAAGGCTGAAAACTGAAAACTTGGCTCAAGCACTTTTAATGAAAAATATATACATATTTCTCTTGATAAAGATTTACAAAACAACGCATGATGATTTGATTTTATGAGGCCAGCATCATTGGAAACAATCTTGTTTCCTCACCCTTGATTTTCATTTATTTATTTATTTATTAGACTTATATACCGCTTCATAGGGCTTTCAGCCCTCTCTAAGCGGTTTACAGAGTCAGCATATCGCCCCCACAGTCTGGGTTCTCATTTCACCCACCTCGGAAGGATGGAAGGATGAGTCAACCTTGAGCCGGTGAGATTTGAACTGCTGAACTGCAGATAACAGTCAGCTGAAGTGGCCTGCAGTACTGCACCCTAACCACTGCGCCACCTCGGCTCATGACGCGTCAATCCCATTTTAATGCTGTTAGCACAGCATTCTTTCAAGATAAGTGGTAGAGGTAAGAGCCCCAGCTGTAATTTCTGAAGGGGAACTCAGATAACAGGTTCTTTTGCTCCTTAGGATGTTCTTCTACACCTAAGTTAAAATCTGGGGAGCTGTGATGATCCACTACTCCCATTCTTAGCTATGACAACATGGTTAATTTTAGATGGGTTACAACTCTCTGTTGAGCTTGCATTTAGTTGTACAACTAAATGGCAAGTTGGAGAAAGATTCGGGGGATCTTGCTAACGTTTCGTCTTGATTATTAAATTGCTGAAGTGAACACATCATTGTGCCTTATTACCTGTTCACTGGGCTTCTCCAAAGCACCTGAGGGCAGGATGAGAAGATGGAAACCTGTTCTGACCCCCCTTCTTCGCTCGTTCACAGACGACAGTCAGACAGACTTAAAAGGAAATAACTTTATCAGTCCTGGCTCACGCTGGCTGCGAGCCCAAAAATAAACATAAATAATGTCTCTGGCAAAAAGGTTACGCAGCAGAATGCAAAAACAAAGAGCTATTACAGCAACACCAGGTTTACAGAAAGAAAGCAAATCACTTATCCAAGTGCCTCTCACAAACAAACCACAACCGATGAACGACGAACCACGAATGAACGAGTGAACGTTGACTTCTGCAACCAGGGCGTGGCACCATCAGTCCTTTTATCTCCAGAAGACGATACTAACGAGCCCCAGCTGCATTGTTATTCCTGCATCCCGACTCAATTCACAGCAAACTTCTGCTGAGTCACAACAGAAACCTATCAAGGAGAGATTCAACTTAGAAATGAGAAATTTCCTGACAGAACAATTAACCAGTGGCTTGCCTCCAGAACCTGTGGCGGTTTTTAAGAGATTGGACAGCCATTTGCCTGGAATGGTACAGGGTTTCCTGTTTAACCAAGCAGTTTGGAGTAGAAGAGCTCCACAATCCCCTCCAACTCCATTTTGTTATTTGCCTCTTGTGGCAAACAGTGAGGCAAGTATGAGGCTCAGATAAAGCAATGGTTAGATGCAGAGTTCTACACTCCCCATTGGTCAGCAAGCAGGATTGTGGGTGATACTGAGCATTATGAGATGGGAAGTATCTTCCACTCTGGCCTATGGAAATATTTACGGTATGTCCTTTGTTGAGGAAAGGGAGAGACAGGAAAAAAGGGGGAGGCAGAACGTGATATGTGCTTCAGATGTTGACTCAAAACTCTGTGGTTAGTCTAGTGATAGACTATAATCTTCTAAAACACATACTCCTAACAGTTCTATTCTCAATCTTGATGTTGAGCTGAGGCTCGACATTACTATTACTTTGTTCTATCTGCATATGCTGGCCTAGACCGGCTGAGAATTGATTCCCCCCAAACTAGCAGTGAACAAGTAGAGAAATTCACATGGCTGGCTACAATACAGGTTAGTCCTTGACTTACAACAGTTCATTCAGTGACCGTATGAAGTTACGACAGCACTGAAAAGAGAGACTTATGATCATTTTTCACATGACCATTGCAGCATCCCCATGGTCATGTGGTCAAAATTAAGCCGCTTGTATTTATGACAGTTGCAGTATCCCAGGGTCACGTGATTTACCTTTTGCAATCTTCTGACAAGGAAAGTCGATGGGAAAGTCTGATTCATTTAAACAACTTTGGCAAGAAAAGTCGTAAAACGGGGCAAAACTCAACAAATGTCACACTTAGCAACAGAAATGTTGGGCTCACTTGTGGCTGTAAGTTGAGGACTACCTGAACATGATATGTCTTAGCTTAATCTTAAACTTGCAAGGTGGAGAAGCTTTTGTTAAGTTGAAAATCGGGAGCTTGAAAATAAGATTTTCTCTCAAAATAGGATCTACACCAGAGGTGCTATTCAGTCAGTCCTGACAGGAATGGGAATTTTGCGGTATCCTTTCCCTGCGATGCTCACAAAGCCACGGCCACAGAACCTGTAGTAAACTTTTTTGAATCCCACCACTGATCTACACCTGCAATTTTCTCTTTCCCTTGGGGCAGCAATGAATGTCTTATAATTCTGCCATGCCTCTGTCTGCCTGATGGGACTCCTTCACCATTCCTACAACTGTTGTGCATAGTGGCCATAAGATTAGGTTTAGGGTTAGGTTAAGGGTTAGTGTTAGGTTTAGCATTAGGTTAAGGGTTAGGTTTAGGGTTAGGTTTAGGGCTAGGTTTAGGATTAGGTTTCAGGGGGTTAGGTTTAGGTTTAGGGGTTAATTTTAGCTTTAGCGCTCACAGCGTGCTTTTTTTGTCGCGCTGTGATGACGTCAGGTACGCGATTTCGTCGAGCACGCTTTAGCCGAACGCGGTTTTGTGGTGGAACCCTTAGTTTGAGATTAGAGTTGTAGTATTGCATAGTTCAGGAAAAACAAAAAAAAACATCTAAAATTTCTTTTCCCAATAAAATGAGATTCAACGTTTAGAGTAAGACAGTTTTGAAGGGATCACAAGTTTCATATATTAGAAATACAAGTAAAGAAACTTTGGAACTGGCAACCTTTAAACTGTGATTGTTCAATGAAAAGTCCCCATAATGTTCTTTTGGGGCAGGAATTGATGATTCTGGAGCCATCTTTGTAGATTCTGTAGAAATACAGTATTAGATTTTAGAGAAATTTGAAAAAAAAAATGGTTTTGCCTTCTTAATTCTCCAACAAACCATGCCAGACATCATCTAGACTGGCAAATTGTATTTCAATGAAGGACAAATAATTTTCCTTGCCATAATCATCCTAAGCATTACTGGATTGGCTTACTATAGTGTTCTTTCCTCTTACCATAATCTTGCTTACTCTTTAATAAGGCATTGAGAGAAATGGATCTAAGAGTCTGGTGGACTGGCTGAGTTGAGAACATTTTCTTAGAACGTGCTAATGTTTTACAGACAGTAATTTGGAAATTTCAATTTCAGCAGTCCTTAAAAACATTGTGTGTGACAATTGGGAATTAAATTATATTACAGCAAGGATGCTGAAGTTCTGTCAAAGGATTTTATACAATATTCAGATGACTTGCTGGTTCTAGGTTACAGCTTAAGCTTTTCTACTTACTTAACCTTCTTCTCCACAATCCTCCTCCAAACAAAACAGCACTTTTTTGTCCACTCAGTAGATGCCTCTGGGGCCATAAAAAGGGTCCAAATAGTCACATGCAAGCTATATTTTTCACTTCCTTTCATTACTGCATACTTTCCTTGTTTATTTACGTATATCCTTATCTCTAGATAAAGGTCTCATGCAATGCGATGTAATTTAAAGTTCTTGTTGTGTTGCCTGCATGTACATATTCTGTATGATTAAAAGGCAGGTATTTTAGTCACTTTCAAAATTATCTGTTCTGGCTGTTTTAAAGGTGTCCTATGTCTACTGATACCTCCTGAACGGCAACTATATTCATCTTTAAAACAAACCTGTCTCAAAAAAATCCTGTAATACTTTATTGTGTTTACTTGCCTGAAACTCTGGCGTGCAGGTAGTTTGAATTCTTATTTAGCTATGGCAAATGATTGCTAGCTATTTGGCAAATAGTTTGTGTCAATCAGCATCAATTCCTCTAAAACCCATGTTTATGGAGATTTTGTAAAACCCTTGAGAAGGAAATGAATATCAGCAAGCCAAACTTTCTGCCATCTTTACTAATGCCAGTATAAGAAAAGTACGGGAGCTAATTAATCTTAAGCATTTTCATATTAACTGTAAAATAGCTGATAAACATAGTGTGGGAGGAGTTTGGCTTATGTAATTTAGCACCATTGATTAGAAGTCAAACTCATTCAGATGCATGTAAAATTCTGATGCTATTTAAGGACAAAAATCTATTTTCCGTAGAGGAAGAATTAGAGAAGCTTGTGGTGTATTCATATAACATGCTTGTTTTGCGTTAATTGGACCATGGTTTAAATAATGCTGAGTCAAAGCACCTAATAGTATTGCTACTTGCTAGTAATAGTCTGTTGTATGATTTGTTGTTTATAGCCTACCTTTATTATTTTTAAAGGCAGTGAATGTTACACCATAGCAGTGGTGGGTTTCAAAAATTGTTCGAACCTACTCTGTGGGTGTGGTCTCCTTTGTGGGAGTGGCTTGCTGCCCATGTGACCGGATGGGAGTGGCTTGCCACCCATGTGACCGAATATGAAGATGCCGACGACACTTGTCAGAACCACCTTAAATTACCCCCCCCCACAGCACTGGCATGCATAAGAATATGATGTAAACTTGTTTGTTAAAAGGCATCTTTGGTTTGCGTTAAAACAACTTCAACACACGCAATGTTCTGTTGCACCACAAACGCAGTAGTCATCCTTACCTTTCACAGAGGCACTGAGTTTTATAAATAGGAGCATGATAGTGTAGAATAATCATATCCAAGGACCAGTGGTGGGTTTCAAAAAAGTTTGGAACCTCTTCTGTAGGTGTGGCCTGCTTTCCGGGTCCACTGGTGGAACCTCTTCTAACCGGTTGGGTAGATTTGACGAACCGGTTCTACCGAATAGGTGCGAACTGGTAGGAACCCAACTCTGCACCATAGCCTCTGCTTCCTACTTTCCAACAACCCTGCGAGGTGTGTTGGGCTGAGAGAGGGGGACTGGCCCAAAGTTACCCAACTGTCTTTTATGGCAAATGCTTTAAAGTCTCTTGTTTTCTAGCCTTCTGCCTTAGACTAAACTGGTTTTCCCCCCTAGAATTTGAATCTAGCCTCAAAAGACTTTTTTCACTGCTAGAGTTTAAATTAGATCTCTGTATATTTGATTCTATATACAAATGAAGTAATTCTAAGTCATGGTTTTACAGTTGGCATTACAGATGATTCACAGGGACTATTAGTAAGTGACATATACTCTTAGTCCTGCAGCCAGCCTCTGATGATAGCAGTTAACCTTACCCTTCTTTTAACTTGTTTATTAAGTCAAGTCGCCTTCAAGGTGAGCTCACCTCCTGGGAACTTAACAAACACACCCATGTAACCTTCTTGGCAACAGCAACAGAAATATGGAAATAACTGGCTGATAACCTGGCATTGCCCGGGTATTTATTTATTTACCCCGATGTCTGTAGCAGCTCCGGCCCTTTGGAATGAGCTCCCCGCGGAGATCCGGACCCTCACCTCTCTCCAGGCCTTCCGGAAAGCCGTCAAAACCTGGCTGTGCCGGCAGGCCTGGGGTTGATGAGTTCCCCTCCCCTCTCGACTGGTATGGCTGTGTGATTTTCGTGTATTTTAATTATGTGTACTGTTGTTTATGTTCCCTTTCCCCTTTGAGTTGTTCGCCGCCCTGAGTCCCTCCTGGAGAAGGATGGCATACAAATAAACCAAAACTAAACTAAATTAAACTAAACTAAGTGGCAACGCAAATACAGAATGGGCTGTCCTGCCTCCTTCCATTAACGTCACCGCAATTCCTGAAGAGGCAATGGCAAGAGCGATTTCTCCCTGAGCCCTGATTTCAGAGACAATTAAATTAGTTAAAAATGTTTTCCCTGTGGCCCCAGGAGGCGTCAAGAAAAATGATACCACCTTGTTGTTTTTTCTAGCTGATCCGTGATCATTTGGTATGCTTTTTCCTGATCTTGATTTAGAAGTGGCTGCTTGTCCATGATATATGCACTAACAGCCCCGCAGGCTGTATCTTAACAGAATTTGAATCCAAAATGCACACTCTTTGTCAGAGGTTCCTTTAAGAATCTTTGGCCTGCCACACACTCATTAAGTGGCGGGGGGGGGGGGGCGGGAATAGCAAGGGGTAGAATGTGTTGTTTTCAAAATAAAAAATTCCTTTCTAGAAGCTAAAGGTCATCTTTTGTCTCCGCATCTTTGCACGTGACCGGAAGCAGCTGGGCGTAGGTGCTAGCGTGGAAGAAGAAGATTGGACCATGTGATGGATTTGTGGGTGTGGGGACAAGATCATGAACTTTTAACTGGGTGGGATTCTGATGTAATTTCCAGAATTGGGATTTCACAGCAATGTGCTAAGATGTCTGATTTATTAAATTGGAACTTTAAGGATCGTTTTGCCTTGGACTCTGATTTAATTCTACATGATACTTCGAACGCTGACATTATCACTGTCAAAAGTACTGTGATTTGACACTATAGATATAATTCATTCCTTTCCATTTCAGTGGCTCAGGTGTTCCAGTTATGCTGGAATACTCACATAGACACATACTCACACACTCTGAGGGGTGTTAGGGATGTGTTACCCCCACAGTATGTGTTTCCAGAGAGTAAGTCATCTGTGTACCAAGTCATTTCAGTGGCCCAGGCGTTCCAGAAGTATGCTGGAACACCCCCACCCCTACTCCGAGGGCTGTTAGGGTGTCTTACCCCTGTAGTATTTGTTTCCAGAGAGTAAGTTATCTGTGTACCAAATTTCATTGAAATTGCTTGAGGTGTTCCAGAGTTATGCTGGAACAAACAAACAAACAGTGATTTTTATATACATAGATTCAACTTCCCAGACTAGGCTACAGCCTTGAGTTTTCTTGATAATTATCCATCCAATTTCTAACCAAGTTTGACTCTGCTTAGCTTTTTGAAATCAGTCAAGTAAAAATTTATGGATAATAGAGCTCTGGCTGAAAAAAAAAAGCTTTGTTCAATCTCCATCTCCCTCATGTAACAGAGGTATTTCAGGAAGTTCTCAAATAATATATTTGTAGGACATGCTTAACCACATCTGATAAAAACCATGTTAAGTATTTAGTCAGTTGCCTGGGTTACGTGACCCTGCAAATGGAGTACCATTTCAGATTGCCTAAGTGGTAATAATGGCTATAGTTGGCTCTCAATTTTTGTGGGCCTTTATTGTAATTTTTAGACAATTTAAAATCTTGCAATGATTTTTTTCCCCTTCATGTGCCCACAGAATATGGAACAAACAGGAAAAAGGAAGATTTGGCTTCAGCAATCTCCTTTATAATCATTCTGTTCTTTCATATCAAGCTACAAACTAGCTTGCCGCACTGTGTTCTATAAGCCAATTGCTGTAGTGTTCTGTGTAAGCTGATGTGGAGAGACCTGGGCCATAGAATTGCCAAGAATCAGACATGATTGACTGGATAACATCATCAACACTATCATCTTTGTACGTTGTAGAAAACCAGAACTAAGTCCATCAACTGCAGGAAACACTACTGGTATTCAACAAATGCAACTTCACCAGTTGCTCTCAGATTAGGCTCAAATACAGTGGAGTTCAATGAATTAAACAGCTTGCACTTCAGCTTGTTGTGGGAACTCAGCCATGCTAGGAGAACCATCGTGTTGAATCATACTATGATTTGTTCGGGCAAAGCATGCTGATAAGTTGTGTTTATCTGCATTTAGTACTTAGTTATGAACTTAGCTCCTCTATATAAAGGCCAGATAGGAGCTTTTCAAAATAATTATTCTTTCCTGGATGGACCCAGTTTGGTCTAGTGGTTAAGGCTAGAAATTGGGAGACACTGAGTTCTAGTCCCAACCTAGGCACATACCGTATTTTTTGGAGTATAAGACACACCTTTTTCCCTCAAAAAAGAGGCTGAAAATCTGGGTGCATCTTATACACTGAATACAGCATTTTTTGCCTCCCAAAATTCCGCCCCATCGCCAAAATGGCTGTGCATAGCTTTTAGAAGGCTTTCAGAGAGCTCCTGGGGGCTGGGGAGCGCAGAAATGAGTGAAAAACGGCCCATATTTGCCCCCCACCCCCCCAGCAGCACTCTATACGTTTCCCAAAGGCTATCCATGCCCCTTTTTGGACAAAAAATGGGCCAGTTTTCACAAAAAATGGTCTATTTTTCGCTTGTTTTTGGCCCCCCTACCTCCCAGGACTACTCTACAAGCTTCATAAGGGCTATTAATGTCCTTTAAAAAAAACAGGCCCGTTTGGGCAAAAAACGGGCCATTTTTGGGAGGTTTGCAGAATACAAAACCTTTTTTTTTTAAATTGTCCTCTTCAAAATCTTGCTGCGTCTTATACTCCATTGTGTCTTATACTCCGAAAAATATGATAACTAGGTAGGTGATTTTGGGTTAGTAAATTCCTCAGCCCTAGGAAGCAGGCAAGCACAGGTCATATCTGAAAAACTTTGACAAAAAGCTGCAGGGACTAATCCAAGCAGTCACTAGGAGTCAAAAACTGACTCAAAACTGACTCGAGCGTATACACACACTTTCCTGGATCTGGATGTCTCCAGAAGTTGAACTTCAGATGAGTTAAATAATGATACTGTTGGGCAAAGCTATGATTACAGTGTTTGGACTCAAGAAATAAATTCTTATGATATGCCTGTTAATTTTACTGATGCTCATGTTAAGGCAAGTGACATACTAGACCATGATTGCCGAATCTTTTGGTTTGCCTGGGCCATGTTGAGTGAAGAGGAATTGTTTTGAACCATATATAAAATATATACAGAAGTTAAGGTGGGCAATGAGTTGAACACACCTGTTGACTATGGTATATCGGACAATTGCCATAATATTGATCTCAGCAACTGGATTATCTCAGCAGTTATTGCAGAAGAGGATGACAAAATGGATATGAATGTTATGTGGAGCCAATGATATTTGATAAGGCAAGGCCACTTTGTGGAAAAGTGTGGAAATAAAAAAAGCAGCATGGAAACTTATCGAAAGTTGCATTTGGAGCAGTACGTATCCTGAACCACCAGGACAGCTGAAGGCAGATTAGCAAAGTAATTAATCCTTCCTCTTTAAAGTTTCAACTGAGTGTACACATTTGTCAGAAAATTAACACACAAAAGATGAATTAGATGCTACTAATAGGATTTCAGGCTTATCTATATATATAAAAGCCAAATACCACTCACTCATCACAAAATCTCCAGAACCGTAAAGCCTACAAACTTGAAATTTGGCACGTATGTTCTTCTTGGCTTCTAGGTGCTCGCTAAGAAAGGATTTTTTTGAAATGAACATAAGATCATTAGTATTTCTTTGCAGTAATTAACAAGCTCTGATGCTAAGGAGTTCTACTTCCCCTCCTCACCTGAAAAGAACTCTGTTCCAACTGCCAGTTGCCTCGCATTCCATTACCTCAGTTCAAACTGGCAGACTTTCCACTCTTTTCACTCAGGAGCAGTCTGGGGCTCCTTACAGTACTAAACGTCGGTACCTCACCACAATGACTACGCCTTCCACCTATGGAACTGCTTGCAGGAGCGATATTCCCTTACGTATTTCAATCACCAACCACCATTGAGCCAACGGATTTAAGGAACATCTCATTCACTAGCCGAGTACTCGGTTCATATTCCTGTAATCATCTTCCACAAACAACTGACCATTTTCTTCCATCTCGTTACGAAAACCCAACAATGTGGTTAATAGTTCAAATAGTTAATTTGAAAAAAAGAAAGTTTCCAATTTAAATGCAAAAAGCATGTTAGGTAAACCTGAGTTTACCTAACCAGACTACCAAATTCTCTGCATCCTGTTGAATCTTTTGTTTGTTTGTTGGATTTATGTGATTATATTTTTAACAGCATGCATTTCAATCTAAGCCGCCTACACAATCTGCATGCTTGTTTTTGAAACCTGCCTGTAGTGCACCCAGGTCATTATTGTCCCTTTTTTTTTTGGAAAAAGCACCTTTCTTGGTGTTGCTGTTTTCTTTTAAAAGGTGCTCGCTAAGAAAGGATTTTTTGAAATGAACATCAGATCATTAGTATTTCTTTGCAGTAATTAACAAGCTCTGATGCTAAGGAGTTCTACTTCCCCTCCTCACCTGAAAAGAACTCTGTCCCAACTGCCAGTTGCCTCGCATTCCGTTACCTCAGTTCAAACTGGCAGACTTTCCACTCTTTTCACTCAGGAGCAGTCTGGGGCAGACTTACAGTACTAAACGTCGGTACCTCACCACAATGACTACGCCTTCCACCTATGGAACTGCTTGCAGGAGCGATATTCCCTTACGTATTTCAATCACCAACCACCATTGAGCCAACGGATTTAAGGAACATCTCATTCACTAGCCGAGTACTCGGTTCATATTCCTGTAATCATCTTCCACAAACAACTGACCATTTTCTTCCATCTTGTTATGAAAACCTGCCTGTAGTGCATCCAGGTCATTATTGTCCCTTTTTTTTGGAAAAAGCACCTTTCTTGGTGTTGCTGTTTTCTTTTAAAACGTTTCGCTTCTCATCCCAGAAGCAAAACTTTTCAAAGAAGACATCAAGGAAAAGCCAGTTGCTTTTTGGGGGAAAAAAAAAGCCCCCTTTTGAGGACCTCTCTGAAACACATCTTATTTCTACGGCGTTTCTAATTTTGTTTCGGCTCCACGGTTGACAACGCCCTCCATGGTTGTGTAGCTGTGCGTACCTATAAATAAATGACACCCGCCTGAGGAAACGCCTGAGGGAGCCAAGCAGGTTTTTTAGGACCAGTGGTGTCCAACGTTGGCAACTTTAAGACCTGCGGACTTCAACTCCCAGAGTTCCTCAGCCAGCAAAGCTGGCTGAGGAACTCTGGGAGTTGAAGTCCGCAGGTCTTAAAGTTGCCAACGTTGGACACCACTGTTTGAGGCGACAATAAACAGCTCCGCCTCCTTCACCCCAGCCCCTCCCCCTCCCGATGCTGCCAGCTTTGCTGGCTGAGGAACTCTGGGAGTTGAAGTCCGCAGGTCTTAAAGTTGCCAACGTTGGAGAAAACCACTGTTTGAGGCGACAATAAACAGCTCCGCCTCCTTCACCCCAGCCCCTCCCCCTCCCGATGCTGCCAGCTTTGCTGGCTGAGGAACTCTGGGAGTTGAAGTCCGCAGGTCTTAAAGTTGCCAACGTTGGAGAAAACCACTGTTCGAGGCGACAATAAACAGCTCCGCCTCCTTCACCCCAGCCCCTCCCCCTCCCGATGCTGCGAGGCTTTTCAACCCGCACGTTGGGCCGCGGCAGGTCAATCAAACGGTAGGAACTCTTCAGCCAATTGGGTGGCGCGGAGACCCCTTCCCATCCCTGCTCCGCCCCGCCCTCCCCTTTTTTTTATTGTAGCATTGCTTCCCGCCGGGGGTCGCGAGCGTGGAAATCCAGCTCGGCGCGCGCGCGCGCGCGCTCCGGAACCTTCGAGGGGAGGGGGGGGGGGAGCAAGACGGGCGAGCCCGCGCCTCACGTGACCTGGCCGGCACCTTAGGCGAAAGATGGCCGCCGTCTCTTCGGTCTGAGGGAAACGGAGCGCTCCGCCGCCGCCGCCGCCGCCATCGCCGCTACTATTACCGTATTTGCTACCGCCGCGTCAACGGTCGTCCTCCAAGCGCTCGTCCTCCTCGCGCTGGTAAAAGGCCGTGCAAGCGAAGCGAACGGCTCCGGCTAAGGGGAGTGGGTGGGGGGGGATGCCGGGGAGGAGGGCGGTGGTCGCTGAGGCGTCAGACAAAGGGAGCGGAGCTTCCCGGCCGCTTCATCCCCGAGCTGTTGTAGCCCTAACGCGGGCGGTTGTGAACTGGGTGGGCATTTGAAGTGAGGTGCGTGTATATGTGTCAGTGTGTAAAGCCGCTGCCCAGCGACCTATGACAGGGTGGTCGCCTCTCTTCCGAGGCGTGATCTTCCCCACACACGTCTGCAAATGGGTCGACGCTTTGGGTTGCGGGGATTGGGGGTGGCTGAAGAGCCTGCTCCTTTAGCTGCCAGTGGCGGAGAGGCGAACCGGGGGGGGGGGGAGGATAATGCCTATCCATAGCCCCGTTATCTTGGATTCCGCCGGTTCTTCGGCGAGCTGGTTGCTTGAGAAGGGCGCTCCATGAGGTTTCGCTTAAGGCGAGAAACACGGGAAGACCTGGGGAAATGTCTAGGTTGGTTTGGTACCCGAGGGGGGAGAAGAGCGGAATGCGTAATAATGTTAATCAGTTTGGCATTTTGACAGTTGAAAACAATCTATCTATCTATCTATCTATCTATCTGTCTGTCTGTCTGTCTGTCTGTCTGTCTGTCTGTCTGTCTGTCTGTCTGTCTGTCTATCTATCATCTCTATATCTATCTCTATATCTGTCATCTATCTATCATCTATCTATATCTATCTATCTATCTATCTATCTATCTATCTATCTATATCTATCTATCTATCTATCTATCTATCTATCTCTATATCTATCTCTATATCTGTCATCTATCTATCATCTATCTATATCTATCTATCTATCTATCTATCTATCTATCTATCTATCTATATCTATCTATCTATCTATCTATCTATCTATCTATCTATCTATCTCTATATCTATCTCTATATCTGTCATCTATCTATCATCTATCTATATCTATCTATCTATCTATCTATCTATCTATCTTATCTAATCTATCTCTCTATATCTATATATCTATATATCATCTATATCTACATCTACATATATCTATCTATCTATCTATCTATCTATCTATCTATCTATCTATCTATCTATCTATATCATCTATATCTATATGGATCTATCTATCTCTCTATATCTATATATCTATATATCATCTATATATCTACATCTACATCTATCTATATCTATCTATCTATATCTATCTCTATATATCTATATCTATATATCTATATCTCTATATCTATATATCATCTACATCTACATATCTATATATCTATATCTATATATCTATATATATCTCTATATCTATCTATCTATCTATCTATCTATCTATCTATCTATCTATCTATCATCTATATCTATATATCTCTATGGATATATCTATCTATCATATATCATATAGCATATATAGCATATATCATATATATAATATATCATATCATAATATAATATAAATATATCATATAAATATAACTTATTTGGGTTTGCCCAGACTTTTTTTAGATTTAATCCAACATTCTGAAGCAGGGATTTAAGTGGCATTGTAGTTATGAATCATTATGTGCTGTGTTCCATCATCTGGCTTTAGGCTTCTTCTTTTCTATGGATTTTGCACTTCGTAAAATTTAATTTTCATTAAATTTGGCAACTCTTTTGCAATCCAATAACCGATAAAACTGTCAGTATTTTCATTAAAATCTGGTAGTCATAATAGGCCAGCATACTTTCTTGCCTTGCAAAGAGCACTTCAGTGATAAATGCACACTGGCCACATTAGGATGACATAACTATATATGAAACCGGGCAAGAATATATGTGGCTCCCTTTATTTTGCAAAGTGACAGAGTTGGAATATTTGAAAGGATTTGAAATGGCCATGCCCTTTTGAGTTCAAGGGAAGCAAAGAAGGATAGTGAGCGCTCCTAAACCGCAATGAATAAATTGAAATAATGAGTAAATTGAAGAATTTTGCTACTTAACATTGGTGCACTTGTTAAAATTATTTTTGACATTTTAAAAATTGTTTGGAAGGGTTAATATTTGCAGGGAGGGAGTGAGGGAGAGAGAGAGAGACAGAGAGAGACCTCCTTAGAGTTGCTTGCCAGATAAGGTTTTATTTATCTATTAATTAAGGAACCCATGGATAAATATGTTGTGTAAATAATCAGACTGTCTGAGTAGATATTTTTCTAGCCTACTTTGTGTTCTGTGTGATAAACAAGTGTTAATTATTGAACTTGTCTAAGTGGTAAACAAAGTGTTGTTTAAGTGTAGTAAAATTCCATATTTTTGATAAGAGAGTCTTTCCACTTGTTTGCAGAAAACTCAAAGGTTGGTAATAATGTAATGAGGGGATTTTTTTGTAATTGTAGCTGTATTAATGCATAACATTAGTTTCACAGCATTTTATCTGTAAAATATTAAAATTAATACAGAAGACAAATGTTTCTCTTATATAAATTATTTTGTGAGAATATTAAAAAAACATATTGAGCCCAAAAGCTGATCTAATAGACTTGAACAAAATTAATCCTGAATATTAAAAAAATAAATTAGAAAAAGATAAAATCTGGAATAATAAAGAGTGTAAATTGCTTTTTAAGCAATTGTTTCAACTGAAGGAGTTTTGGTTAGCTTCTGTGGGACAGTACTGTATATGTTGTCAGAACCATTGCTAATCTTGGGATATATGGATAGAGTTGCTGTAATCTTAAACACTCTTATTTAAAACTACTGTGTTGCTAACATTGTCTACATAGGAATACCTTCCATTTCTCTTTGAAGCTTTATCCCCCATTTCCTGAAGATCGGTAATACTAATACAGTGTAGAAAAAACAGTGTAAAAAGAACACCTTGAAAAGTGACAATTACTAAAATAAATTCAGGAGTTCTTAATATGAAGTCTATTCTATGGACTTTTTCTCATTTAACATTCTGAAGGCTTAAAGTCTCATTACTAGGTAGTAAATTTTGTCATATAAAAGCATCTTTATCTCTTGAGCCTGTAAGTTAACACTTTATGTGAAGACACTCTTACTCTTTAAATAATAATGTTAAAGAAATAACTGGACAAGTTTTGTGTGCAAACTTTTATATTGTTACATTCATATTGGACATGATAGTATGAAAAGGTTGATATTAGAATGCAGGTGATTAATGCTTCAAGTATGAAAAATCCCAATTGAGAAGAAAATAGTGTATGAGATTAGCCATCAAATGTCATCAAGCAATTATAGGAAAATCATGAGCTTTGTTTCAACCAGAAGTTGAATTCCTAAGAATAGCATTTCAAGTGTGCACATTTAGCAAATCCTGAGAAGTACAGAATTCAACATGAGTTCTGCTGAATAAGTATGTTTAATCTTGTAGATTTTCATTGAAGTTAAAGTAGAGATGGACTGTATTTTTTTTTGTGTGTGTGTGTGAAGGCCACATGCTTTCAAATACTTCGCAGATTGCACTGATCAACAACAGAATTAAATACTGGTAGAGACCAGGGGTGGATTGCTGTCCATTTTACTACCGGTTCGCAACCCATGCGCAATGCATGCGTGCACTGTTCATTGTAAATGAACAATTTATAGTGAATTGCGCATGTGCAGTCACTAGAAAATAACATGGCAGCGGCCCAGCGGCGGTGAGGGAACCAGTTTGGGGGCGTGGCAGGCCTGGGTTGCTGCTGGTTCTGCGACCCAGGCCCGAATGCCACTACCAATTCGGACGAACCTGGTTGAACCGGGAGCAACCCACCCCTGGTGGGGACTCCCGCTTTTTTTTTTGTCTGCCATTTTCCTAACTCCTAACTTTTTTTCAGGAATGGGAAAGTGGATCTTACTAGAAACTTGAACATATGTTGTCAACTTTTGAATATGGAATGAAAGCTACAGTTCAGTTCATTCAATACTGTCCTGAGATAGTTCATTAACACTTCTAGGGAGTTTAAAAGTTGATTTTCCTTGTGTATCCTCAGCTATTTTTGTCCTGCCTGACAGGTAATCCAGTGAAATAATGCTACAGCATATGTAGCTTTGGTTTTTGACTGTCAAACTCCAGGATGTGGCATCCATAGAATATTACAGAGGGATATGACTACATGATACAGCTTGCTACCAAAGTATAAAAAATGGATTTATGCATTTTTCTTAATTATAGGTTGCATCACAAGAACCTTCGTGCAAAATAACAAGCTATGATCTGTTATATGCAGTAGGTTAAAAGTTCTTGAGTAAAAATGAGTTTTATAACAGATGTCAAATGTGCTTTGTTGTTTGCTTATAATTTTACTTTGATTTTCTAGTAGGTTTAGATTTTGTACGTTTTTGTATATCTTTATGATACCTACCGGTAGATGTGCATTGTTGCCAATGATCCAGGCTATTTTCCATACATTATTTCTCTGGTGTCCCAAGCTTCAGAGAAAGGAAGAATCTGAAAGTTACATTTTAATGTTTTGAAAATATATTGGTGAAATATAATGAATAACAAAATACAATCATGATTTGTGCAGTTGAAAATGACATATAGTGATTAAAATAAAAGATAAAATATAATAAAAAATAAGACTCATGTAGTAGCATATAAAATAAATCCAGTCTTTGTCTACATAGGAATGCATTCCATTTCCATTTAAAGTTATTGCTAAAAACCATACCGAAACACTGTATATTACTCCATTTTCTTATTTTTAGAATGTAAAAATATTTCAAAAAATGATAAAATAACCTTTTTTTGTAGGGAATCTAGAAAATTGCTATCAACCGCTTTCAATTTCAGTGATAGTGAAATGTTCTGGATTTGGCTTTTTGTGTTTGTTGCAATATGGCTCTTCTAGAAAAGTTAGAAATTAGCTTTTGTTTCTGTACTGACTTTTTAATAATAAAGAATTATCCTTTTCATTCAGGAGCTTTAGCGTCAGTCCCAAGACCTTAACCACTACCCTATACTGACACATGAATATTTTTTTAAAAGTCATTTCAATTGAGTTAATTTGCTAGAGACTTCATAAACATATTTGTGTAGCATCATTGAGGAAGTACTTATAGGAATTATTTGAATTAATATGAGTAACATATTGGAATGTATTTCCAGCTTCATTAATTTGCCGTATCTACAAATCTAATAGTCATCCATGTTTTTAGGAAGTTCTGTCTGGTGACCTGCAGGAAATATTTTATTCAGTCCCTTCTTTTTTATTATTTTGAACTTCTCACTCAGAACTGATTTTTTAAAGAGTTATATTAGCATTCATTATTAATGCTAGGATAGCTAACCACTCACGTCTGTGCACATTCTGTGAGATAGTCTTACTGCAAGTAATCTCTATAATAACAGGCCCAGAATTCATTTGCTTCCTCACAGTTTTCAAACCAGGAGAATTTCTATATTGAATTTTATTTAAAAATGTTACAACAGAGTGCACTTATGTTAATATTGTAAAATGTGGAATGCATTTTAGTGAGAAGGAAAGACAAGTTATGAAAGGCAACATGAAGGGAATATTGCTTTCCCACATATGTCTTTTTCCCTGGTTTTACAAAGTCTATTAGCATATCTTTATGCAATGGAAATTTTACCTCCTAACTTCAAGATGAATAATATTAAGGTATATTGAATTGGAATATAGGAGAGAATTCCAGTCTCTGTTTTATTTATAACTAATACTACTAGTTTCCTTATTTAAATAAGTACATGGTAATAATACATTTTCACAACCTTTCATCAGCAAAGTTTGATTACTAATGATCACTTGTTTAATCTAATTGCAAGCTGTAAATGAAACAGGATAAATACAATATGTTACCTAAACAATTTTGTATGCCAATGGGAAAGTTGGAGTATAAAGGCTTCATGATGAAAATTCTGTAAAGGCTTAAATTAATTCCACTGAGCAGTGAGGTTTACTTGTGTTAGGTAGTAATTATTATATTTACATATACCACTTTGCATGAAATACAGCCTCAGCAGCTGAATTTTCTGTACTTGTATGCCTTTATTAATTCTTTCTGTATTGCTCTATGTAGCTTTATCACTTTTCCCCATGTGCTTTTTAAAATGTATTCTTTCAGACAATTAAAGTATCTCAAATTGATTTTCTAATCATAACTAAGATAGTTATGACAAATTACATAAATATAAAAATATATGTTTGCTTCAGTGGTGGTCATGGTCTTCAGTTCTTTTGTGCACAGTTGGGTAGATAAAGGGAAGGTGAAAATTTAACCTCTTAGGTCTATCTGTCCCACTGTTGGAAATAAAAAGTTGGAAACCCAGCCTATATTTGAACAGAATAGAATAGAACAGAGTTGGAAGGACCTTGGAGGTCTTCTAGTCCAACCCCCTGTTCAGGCAGGAAACCCTGTATCACTTCAGACAAATGGTTATCCAATCTCTTCTTTAAAGCCTCCAGTGTTGGAGAATTCACAACTTCTGGAGGCAAACTGTTCTACTGGTTAATTGTTCTAACTGTTAGGAAATTTCTCCTCAGTTCTAAGTTGCTTCTCTCCTTGATTAGTTTCCACCCATTGCTTCTTGTCTTCAGGTGCTTTGGAAAACAGCTTGGCTACCTCTTCTTTGTGGCAGCCCCTGAGATATTAGAAGACTGCTATCATGTCACCCCTATTTTTTTTTAATTAAACTAGACATACCCAGTTCCTGCAACTGTTCTTTATATGTTTTAGCATCCAGTTCCCTAATTATCTTTGTTGCTCTTCTCTGTACTCTTTCTGGAGTCTCAACATCTTTCAGTCTCAACATTTCTACTAGAGCAGTGTTTCTCAACCTTGGCAACTTGAAGATGTCCGGACTTCAACTTCCAGAATTCCCCAGCCAGCGAATGCTGTACTAGAGAGACTAAAGACAAACTTAAAAGTATGAGGGGATTGCACATTGCTTGTGTTATGCATAGGTTTATTCGTTATTTCAAATAGTAACAGATGACTTCTGTTGAATTATCATATTTTGAAAAAGACCTTGGTTGATCTTTTTTTTGAAATACATATATCTTCTTTCTAAGTGGTCTCTTCTAGTGTATATTTTTGAGCTATGACAATCCAAAATACTGCAGTGCTGATAAATACATGTTTAAAGGAAATATTTATTCATTTGGCATCAGTTTCTTTATTACTACTAGATGTAAAATAAAACCGTGATATAATAAAGTAAGACATTTTAAAGATAAATTGCTGTTCCTGTATCAAAATACCAAATAAATGTTTGACATGTGCAGACATTTTGTTTGTAATTCATTTTTAACCATTTCTTTATTATTATGACACTAAAAAGCTGAATACCTTGAACATTATCTGTATACAGATCAGGGACATGCAGTCACTAGAGGCAAGGGAGGCGGGGCCTCACCAGTCTCCTCAGGGAAAGGAAAGGATTTTAAATTATTTTCTTAAAATAATTAAAGCCAGGGTAGTTGCTACCAGATTTCAAGTCACAGTGGCTTGGTGTCTGCTCTCAGTATTAACTAGGAGGATGCCTCTTTTGCATAAGGAATTTTTCGCCTTTTAAGAGTTAAGCAAGGGTTAACAAGCAAAGAATTCCTTATGCAAATGAGGCACGTATTCTCTCGCCTCCTGTAGAGGGCATTTTTAGAGGCTTTTTAGAGTTCTCTGGGAGCAACTAGCTCAGTCTGACAGAGCTCTGGCTTTTCAAGAGGGGAGGGCAGGGCAGGGAGAAGCAGAGTTGAAATCGTCTCTGAAACAGCTGGAAAAGGTGCATGTGGGGAGGGGGGAGGAATTCAAAAAGTTTGATCGGAAGGCAGCAGGAGAAGGGGGTGGTATGGCAGAGGAGCTGCTTTCAAGCCTTTGGAAAATATATCCAATCCAACTTCTGTGTTTGTGTTTGAGAGTGAGTGAATGAGAGAGGGATCGACGTTCTCTGTGTGCGGGTGTCTGTTTGAGAGAGGGGGGAGGGAGGGAGAGAGGGAGGGAGAAGAAAAAGAATGGGAAAACTTATTTTGCAAGGGGGAAAATGCTGTCACTTTAAATCGGAACTGAGCATGCCTGGCTGTGGAATTCTGGGAGTTGAAGTCCACAAGTCTAAAAAGTGCCTCACCAGGGCTAAAGCTGACGGCACGTCACTGATACAGATATAACTGAAATTGTTTTTTCTAGTGATAGACATGAAATCATTTTGTCATCCGCCTCTTTCAGTATGTTACTGACACATTAAAATGGTTCCTTCTGTTTACGTAGATAACTGCCATTGTGGAACCTGACCCCTAAGGATGGCTAATCTGATGTCTCAGAGCTTGGTGACTTATGTGGAAGAAGAAAACGTTTTTGCTTTGAAAGCATTTCTTGAGAAGTGCAAAGACGTGGATGAAAGGGATGAGGTATGATAAAATGAAGTGAAAACTTTGAAAACTATCCAGTTTTGAGTAGTTTTTGAAAACTATCAGAGGCTGCGGAAGCATGGCAAATTGCTGATGTACATTCTGTTCACCATTTCAGAGCAATTAATTTGTGATCTTTAAATGTGGGATGTTGACATGGTCAGATTACTTTTTTTTTGCTAGTCTGTAGCTAACCTCTATTGCAGTGTTTCTCAACCTTGGCAACTTGAAGATGTCCGGACTTCAACTCCTAGAATTCCCCAGCCAGCTTTCGCTGGCTGGGGAATTCTGGGAGTTGAAGTCCGGACATCTTCAAGTTGCCAAGGTTGAGAAACACTGCTCTATTGTAAACCTGTGTAGTCATTTCAGAGGTGGGTTCCTACCGGTTTGGATCGGTTTGGCCGAGTAAGTAGTAACCCGGCCTGCCACGCCCCTGAACTATGGCGCCGCCATCTTGTTTTTTCCTTCTGCGCATGCACAGAAGCATTTCTTAGTATTGTGCATGCGCATCAAGCGCACACAGCGCGTCCCTGAGTGAATTGGCGGCAGCAGCACCCGGAACCCACCCCTGGGTCATTTGATGTTTTGCTTAACTTTGTTTAGTGTCAAAGTTGCTGGTCCCAGTTAGGATTATAAAATGAGAACTACCTGTTGTGTTGTTTTTTCCCACTACTGTTTTAGGAGATATGCTTCAGTGTCTAAGTAAACCTTGAATACTACATGGCTTTTTGCTATAAGAATTGTTAGATAGCCTTTTCCTATATGTATATATTATTTTTATTGCAGAATGGTCAGACTCCTTTGATGCTAGCTGCAGAGCAAGGCAATTTAGAAATTGTCCAAGAACTGATAAAAAAAGGCGCCAATTGTAACCTGGAAGATTCAGTAAGTACTAAGAAGCTTATTCTGGTTTATACTTTATCTCTCCTCCAGCACATTTAATTTGCCATCAGCCTGTATATATCTTTAAATCAGACCTGTGAACACAAAATATACAACAGATAAGACTGTGCCATTCCATACTATTGTTTGTTGTTACAGTAAATAAAGTATGATATCATGTCTGCAAATCGTTTTTGGTAAAGCTTAATAGTTTAAGGGAGTTAATTCAAGCTAGAACAAACTTTTGATTGTGGCTTCTGCCTGTCCAGTGGTGGGACTTGAATAACTTAACAACGGGTTCTCTGACTGGGTACGTGTGGCTGGTTGGTCATGTGACTGGGTGGGCGACATCATTCATCACACTTAGCCCCGCCTCCTGGCCACATGCCTCAAAGGCAGAGGTAGGATTCAGCAGATTGGGGCCAATCCCACCACTGTCTGATGCTGCGCCCCCCTGTTTTTTGGCGTTTTTTCAGGCTGTTTTCAGGCCGTTTTTTTTGGGCCAAAAAATGGCTGAAAAACAAGCGGGGGCAGGGCGAGCCAGTGGTGGGATTTGCCAGTGCGCAAAATCTTAACTACTGGTTCGCTTGAACCGGTGCGAACTGCCAGCAGCCCACCTCTGTGCCTGTCCTAATAGATTTGGAGAAGTGGGCAATGCTCTGGGCCCCATCAGTGAGACAATGTTATCTGATGGGTCCTTGGAAGTGTGCCTTCTCTGTCATGGCACTGGCCTATCCTATCTTGGAATGTCCTAGTCTTGGAGATATGGATGATTGCAACCCTGTTGCCCTTGAGAAAAGTGGTGAGGATTTGGTCTTTTCCTCAGGCATTGTGGCCAAGTTATTAATGGAGTTGGGAGGCAGATAGATGAATGCGAGTTTCACCTTTTAAAAAAATTCTTTTTTTATTGGTTTTATTGTAATTTCTTTGATTGTTATGAGCTGTCCAAAACCATTGACAATCAGGTGGTATTTAAATTTAATTATTATTATTATTAAGGCCTCAACCTTATTTTTTTTAAAAAAGCTGTGTTGCATTTTTATTTTGTTTATAGCTAGCTGAACGTTCTTTCTAGTGTATGAGCAGCTATATAAATTTGTTTAATAAATGAAATACATATAAAAGCTTGTTCTTAAGTCCTTATAAAACCCTGACATTTTCCTTCTTTGATTGCCCTATTTTAGGATAATTGGACAGCTCTTATCTCTGCATCTAAAGAGGGGCATATTGCTGTTGTAACAGAACTCTTATCATGCAATGTGAATATAGAACATCGAGACATGGTATATTTTTTACTTTTATAATAACATCCAAGTGTTATTTTCCCAGTATCTTCATTTGTTAGATTTATATCCTGCATTCATGCAAATCTGCACCAGGCCTCCTTCCAAGCCTTCTCCCAATTCATGTGCTAGCCCTTCCCAGTGCATGCGCTGGACTCCCCAACCCCACTTGTATGCGTCTTCCTGGGATTCCTGCTGCCTTCCGCTGAATACCCTTAAAGTTACTGGGACTGCTGGGATTGTCATTGCCAAGTGATGTACTCATGATATTGCGCTTTCCAACTGCACTTTTAATGATGGCAGTCATTGCTGTCACCACTTGAGAACTACCTGTATACTATTTAGCTCCTTTTAATTACGATGTTAGAACTCAATTTGGGTGTGTTAGTGTTAGGTGATTGTCTTTCTTGGAATGTAATGCCAGAAGTTCATATAGATGTTTTACATAATAGAATGCATTTGCTAATTGAGTAAGAGAATTTCAAAGGAAATTCACAAGTGCACTGTCCAGCAGTAACAGTACAGAGAATAACCCCATATGAATAAAATCCATACTTCTTGCATTTCACTTTCCTTTACCCCATTGTTACATGTATTTCCTTTCTGTCTTGTTTACTATCAGTGTGTGTAAAACAAAGGCCACACAGTGTGTAGAAAGGTCAAGACAGGTTGATTGGGTGGAAGTGTTGTGCACATTGGCACATCTATATGTGCAGCTGTATTTATATAGATATCATAAGTGAGGGTAATGCTCTATGCTTCTGATGAAATGGATCCCAAACCTTACACAGTAAGACCTTTATTATTCTTTAAGAACCGTAGGACTTCGTTTTCGTTGCAACGTAATACTTTTTGTGTTCTTTTGGAAATGAATATATATTGCTGTCTTGAAGATAATTCAGCAATTATGTAGCTTAGTCCTTTGTTTAATTGTAGGAATGCTATGATTTTCTGTTTTATGGTTTTAGGGTGGGTGGACAGCCCTTATGTGGGCATGCTACAAAGGCTGTACTGAAGTAGCTGAACTGCTTCTTGAAAGAGGAGCAAACCCAAACATCACTGGTATTGTAAGTTCATTTCCCCCCTTTTTGCAGTCAAACATTAACATTATATCAATTGGCATTTGGAATTGTTTATCTTGAATGATATTATTCAGATAATTATAGAATGTGAGGTAGAAAGTCTTCTGTTGGCCATTAGTCTAGCACTAGTCATTTTTAGTTTGTGTAAAATTAATATTTTCCCATAAAAGACTGTTCTGACCACCCCTCTTCAACATCAAAGCACGCCGAGACAAAGATACTTCAAGGATTTATTAACACACAGACTAGACGTTGGCAGAAATCCAGCACAGACTAACCTTGGCAGCAATCCAGCAATCCACGAGAGTTCTCCAGCTCTAGTAAATACGTTGATTCCTGCGATGAGCTTGTGGAAAGCCATTCCTTTTATAGTCTTGAGAGGAGCCTAATTACCACCAGCTGAGTTCAATTATCTCCTGTAACTGCGTAACTGTTCTTTACGCCTATTAGCCCTCTGTTGCCGCGCATCCAGGACCAACTCCCTGTCTCCTCCCCACTGCTCCAATGCATGACGTCAGGATCACACTCCCTTGTCTCCTCCCCACTGGTCCAAGGCTCAGGTGCCTCCTGGTGGCCAACCAGCCTCTCTGCGCCCTGCTCAGAGTCAGAACCCTGTCCAGGATCCTCCACAGCTGAATCATAGGGCCCCTCGCTGTCGGAGTCTGGTTGCAGCTCCAACAGCTCCTGCTGGGCCACAACAAAAGACTATAGATAGGCCTTGTTTAATGACTACAATTGGGACTGGCAACTCCCAATTAAGCAAAGTGAAATTGCAATTGTGCTTATGATCTTGCTTCAGCTTTCCTTTGCTTTACAGGCCTGTGAAGGTTGAAAATGCAAGGATAGGTCATAAAGTTCCTTTTCCTCACAATTGTAAATATGAATGATTGCCAAATGAGACAGTTGTTAACAAGGACCAACTATAATGCTTTTAAAAATGTTGTGCTGCACTTTGAAACAATAATTTTAATTTAACATGATGCAACTAATTACTTGCAGAATTAATTCAAGATAATAGAAATTATTTTCGATAAAAGTGAATATTTATAGACAATGGTATTAATAGTCTAGAAATGTCTTCAAGGAAACAACCAAGCTTATAAAGCACTGAGACTCCTCATAATAGAAATTCTCAACTACCATATTTTTCGGAGTATAAGACGCACCTTTTTTCCTCAAAAAAGAGGCTGAAAATCTAGGTCCGTGTTATACATCAAATTCAGCATTTTTTGCCTCCTGAAGCACCGCCCCTTCATCAAAATGGCCTTGCAAAGCCTTATGAAGGCTTTCAGAGAGCTTCTGGGGGCTGAGGAGGGCAGAAATAAGCCAAAAACGTGCCGTTCTCCCCCCCCCCCCCAGCAGCACGCTATAAGTCTCCATAAGGCTATGCATGCAATTTTTTTGACAAAAAACTGGCCCGTTTTTCAGAGGTTTGCAGAGTGCAAAAACTTTTTTTCTTTTGGAAAGTTCTTTAACCGATGAGAATTACATTGATCAAGTGCTGTGCAAGCAGGAACAAAGTCTTAAGGTTTGTCAGCGATTTCCTTCTTCAGCACATGGATAAATACACCTGGAAACATCTACCTACCTACCTACTCTCTCTCTCTCCCTACCTACCTACTGTATTTCTCTCTCTATCCCCCTACCTACCTACCTACCTACCTACCTACCTACCTACCTACCTACCTACTCTCTCTCCTTCCCTCCCTATCGACTGTATTTCTCTCTCTCTTTCTATTTCTCTCCATCCTTCTACCTACCTACCTACCTACCTACCTACCTACCTACCTACCTACCTACCCACACTCCCTCCATTCCTCCCTATCTACTATATTTCTCTCTATCCCTCTATCTATCTACCTACCTACTCTCTCTCTCCCTACCTATCTACTGTATTTCTCTCTCTTTTTCTATTTCTCTCTCGCTATCCCAATACCTACCTACCTACATACTCTTCCTACCTACCTACTGTATTTCTCTCTCTTTTTCTATTTCTCTCTCGCTATCCCAATACCTACCTACCTACATACTCTCCCTACCTACCTACTGTATTTCTCTCTCTATTTCTCACTATCTCTATCCCTTTATTTACCTACCTACCTACCCACCTACCTACCTACCTACCTACCTACCTATTGTATTTCTATTTTTCTCCCTCTTATCTACCTACCTACTTTTAAAAAAAAATTGCCTCTTCAAAACCTTCATGCGTCTTATACTCCAAAATATATATATATATACAAAAAATATATATAAAAAGGCACACTCAGCCATGTTTTGCTGCTTTCAACAACATTAAAACAAGTGTTGGTTAACCAGATGAGAACTTGCACAAGAGTTCTTGTTCCATGTAGATTAACTGTATTTTTTAGCGGTGCTTGAAAAACATGTACAAATTTGGTTCTGTCAATAGAGACAGAATATTGCTATTTAATAGCTATTATGAAAATACATTGCTGTACTTTTTTCCTAATATCAGCTATCATGATTAAGTGAACTTTTGTTAAGAAGAAATCATTTTATTTTTCATTTGATTTCTAACATACTGGATTGAGTCAGACTCATACCTGATAACTGAAGTGAGCCTGAAGACTAAGGTGAGCCAATAGCATTTTATTCTTAATGTTTCCAATTGTTTTTCTTTTAGCAATATAGTGTGTATCCGATAATTTGGGCAGCAGGCCGAGGCCATTCTCGTATAGTACAACTGTTGCTGCAGCATGGAGGTAAAGTCAACTGCTCTGACAAGGTAAAATTGAAAGCATTTGCTTAAGATTGGAACGCATTGGAATTCATCTCCCTCCCTCCCTCCCTCCCTCCTTTCTTCCCCTATCTATCATCTATATATGTACATTATAGATAATATAGGTATATACTAACTATGCTGGAGGAGAGTCAGATTTGTAGTTCTTTTAGCTTCCTATAAAAATTGTGGTGGTAAAGAGATTGTATGGTGCATTTTTGCATCATGTAAATCTTTTAATCTTCGCCCTAAAATCCAGCTCTTAATAACAATGTCTCATCTCTGCCCACTTGCCAGTTTATTTACATATACATACATACATACATACATACATACATACATACATACATACATACATACAAGCTCCTTATCAGCCTTATCAGTGACTTTAAATGCATACCTATTTCCCTGGCTCAGCTGATAAGGAGAAGAACCTTGTGGCTTAATGGTTAACACATCTGCCTAAGATGCAGTACAGCACAGGTTCTAATCCCAGTAAGGGCATGGCTAGCTGATGAGAGCTAAATAGCTTGAAATAGATCTATACTAGTTTCCCTTTATTTATTTATCAGCACAGATACAAACACAAATGTAACAAAGGCAACAGTAAAAATATTGGGTTTCTGTCTGGATGGTCTCTTGTGACGAGCCGATAGACAGAGAATGGAAGTAGTAAACTTCCTCCCATATTTGGGCATACCCGGGGGTTGTGACTTTAAATGCATACCTATTTCCTGGGTCAGCTGATAAGGAGAAGAAACTTGTGGCTTAATGGTTAACACATCTGCCTAAGATGCAGTACAGCACAGGTTCTAATCCCAGTAAGGGTATGGCTAGCTGATGAGACCTAAATAGCTTGAAATAGATCTATACTAGTCTCCCCTTTATTTATTATCAGCACAAATATAACACACACACACACACACAATATTTATATCTGTATTTGAAGCCACGTTTATCAGTCAAACTATAGTTTATCAGTGGTATTTTTTTCTACCAGTATGGTACTACAGCATTGATCTGGGCAGCAAGAAAAGGACATCTGGACTGTGTAAAGTATTTGTTGCAGATGGGAGCAGATGTGGATCAGGAAGGAGCTGTGAGTATAACTCTTATTTTTTTTTAAAAAATAGCTAAATATATATTTCTAATCAAAAGCAACATATTTATTAATTGTATTCAGTTTATAAGTTCCCTTGGTTATCAAGTAAGTCTAGACATCATACAACACATCAGGGAAGTAAATGCCAAGAACTGAATAGTGGACGTTTGATGTCCATGTCAAACACAGGCTTCTTTGTTTTGTCAAAATAAAGCATTTGTAAAAAAAAAAGAAAAGAAAAATACAGTATATCAGTGTTTCTCAACCTTGGCGACTTTAAGTCCTGTGGACTTCAACTCCCAGAATCCCCCAGAAATCCACAGGACTTAAAGTCGCCAAGGTTGAGGAACACTGCAGTATATGTTACATTTGGTATTGAAGAAATGAATACATTAGAAGAAAATATTCTGATTCATGTTAGTAAGTGTATTTATTCTCTCTCAGAATTCTATGACTGCACTGATTGTAGCAGTAAGAGGTGGCTTTACAGATTCCGTGAAAGAAATCCTGAAAAGAAACCCAATGTGAACTTAACAGATAAAGATGGAAATACAGCTTTGATGATTGCTTCAAAGGAGGGACACATAGAAATTGTGCAAGATCTCCTAGATGCAGGAACGTACGTGAATATTCCTGATCGAGTGAGTATGTATTTGTGTGGCATAAAAGTGTTGCTTTATTTGTGTGTGCCATGACACTTTGAAAGCTAATTTGGGAATATCTGAAGTAGAGGGTGACTCTGTTGTGTGCTAATTTCAGAGTGGAGATACCGTGCTGATTGGGGCTGTCAGAGGTGGTCATGTTGAAATTGTGAGAGCATTGCTTCATAAATACGCTGATATAGACATTAGAGGTCAGGTAAGTAATTCTCTGTTTAACGATATGTTTCTGAATGTGGCATTTGGAGAATGTAGAAGCATTCCTTGTAGATAGGAGACATATGAGATAATATTTATATTCTGGAAAAAATGCTCATACCAAATGTCAAGGTTTGACTGTGGCAAGTATATTTCTTAAACTTACTGCACATTGTTTCTATATTAGAATGTAGAACAGGTGCTTTCATTTTTATCTACAGTGAACAGTACTCAACTTACAACCACTCAGTTACTGAAGCTACAGTGGCACTGGAAAAAAAAAAGACTTGATACTGGTCCTCACACTAACTCACACTCACAGCACCCCTCACTATCACGTGATCAAAATGTGCTTGGCAACTGGCTTGTACTTACGATGGTTGTAGCGTCCCAGGGTTATATGATTACTTTTTGCTTCATTTCCAGCTGGTTTCTGACAAGCAAAGTCAAGTGGGTAAGCCAGATTTGATTAATGATCACATGATTCACTTGACATGTGGCTAAAAAAAAAGTCATAAATTGGCCCCAACTGACTTAACTATCTTGCTTAGCAACGGAAAACATAAGTCACAATTGGAGACTATCTGTAATTCTTTTGACACTTAGCTGTTATGAACTACAGGTAGTCTTCCACTTACAACAGTTCATTTAGTGATTGTTGAAAGTTACAATGGCACTGATAAAAATGATACTTACAGCCATTGCAGCATCCACCACGGTGACCTGATCAAAATTCAGATGCTTGGCAACTGGCTCATATTTAAGACGGTTGCAGTGTCCTGAGGTCATGTGATCACTTTTGTGACCTTCTGACAGCAAACTCAGTGGGGAAAACCAGATTCACTTAGCAACAGTGTTACTAACTTAACAACTGCAGTGATTCACTTTACAACTATGGCAAGGAAGGTCGTAAAATGGGGCAAAATTAACTTAACAAATGTCTTGCTTAGCAAGAAAAAAATTGGGGCTAAATTGTGGACGTAAGTTGAGGACAACCATGTACTTACATCAGGCAAGTGAACAATGTGTTTTAGCTGGATGCAGAAAATAATAGCATGCAATTTATTTTAATCAAGTTTAGGTTCAAAACCCTGAATAGGAGGCACTCTTATAAACTTGTTTCTTAAATATAATGTACATGCGTAGTAATAACAATATTATCATTTTAGGCAGTGTGTGTGTGTGTATATATATATATATAATTTACACATATAAGGTATATTTGGCTTATGAAATTAATCCAACTAGCTTTTAAAATGTTAATCATGTATTATTCATCTATAGGATAATAAAACAGCTTTATATTGGGCTGTTGAAAAGGGAAATGCTACCATGGTAAGAGATATTTTGCAGTGTAATCCAGACACTGAAATATGTACAAAGGTAAGTATATAATTAATAGTTTCTAATCCTGAATAAGCTTTAATATAGGTGGTTTTGGTGTATATTGTTATTGTTTTTTTATTTTAAAAAACTCTAGTTCTTGAACTTACTAATAAACTTTATTTGATAATAAGCTTGAAGTTTATTTAATAATATTTCTGTTTACATAGCAATAACCTGTATTAGTTTTCTTAGAAGTGTGACATGTATTATTAAATTTATATATACCAATAATTTGATTATATATCTCCCAATTGCTGCTTATTACTTTTTGGAATAGTACTAGACAGTAAAATAAATGGCATTTTCCTTATGAATGCATGCATTTAGACTTAACTACCAAAACTAAGCCTCTTCATTGTGGCTCCTACCTTGAGAGCTGTTAGTCAGGTCTACTAACAACATATGGGCTTTATGTTGTTTTGGGAGCAGATATGATTTCTTTTTGTCTTCTGTAATTTTTTATTCTTTTTTTTTTTATTAAATGTTTTATTCATTTTCATTTTCAATTTTGTACATTCACTTATATACTGGATATTTGCAATAATAATAATATAATAGTAAAAAAAGAAAAACCCCAACCTAAACACAACTTATAAACCCAACCTATCGCTTTCATACACCCCTTCTTCTCCCCCTCCAACTTTCCTTTCTCCCTCCAACGATCACCCCTCCTACTTCCCTTTCCCCTCCTATCTTCCTTTCTCGCCTTCCTCACCCTCCTTCCCCTCTCATCCTCCTTACATTCCCCTCTTCCTCCCTCCTTACTTCTCCCTCTTCTTTTCCTCTACTTCTCCACTATGGTGCATTTCTCTATTCCTTAATCTATTCAGTTACGCTAAAAAGAAAAAAGAAAGGAAAAAAGCAAAAAGAAAAAAAAAGAAAATAAAGAGAAAATATAAGGATCAACAGTATACAAGTGTATTCTTCTATTCTATATATTGAAACTATATCTCCACCCGCCCACCCCACCCCCAATGAACCCCCCTCCCTAACCCCCTCCGACTTCCCAGGTCCCACACCCGGCACAGTTCAGTACCATTCACCTTCAAAATATCTTATTAACAATAATAATGAAAATAAAATAAAAAGAACACTCCGAAAAAGAAAAAGAAAAAAAAAAACGAAAAAGTAAATAAAAAAAAAATTAAAATCTTTGCATTATGCTCAGCCTCCCATCATTCTTAAAATTTAAACAGTGTGAATCATTCCATTTATATTTTGTCCTCGTCCCTTACTTCTTTGATATTTACCCCCATCTTCCTGTAGACTCTCCAGATAGCCTTTCTTAACCTTATATTCAAATATTAGTTTATACAAAAATCAATTTATCTTCAAATACAGAGCAGTCTAATCATACTTTCGCTACTCATCTTCCTACCCTTCGTTTCACGTCTCCATTCCTCCAAGCCCAATTGCATAAGATTAGGATCTCGCTCTTCACTTAAAATCCTGAGCTTTTTATGTATACTTCAAGCATGTAAATCCGTAAAATGTGTGCCCAAAATCCATACCAGTTCGTTCAATCCCAAGATCCCTTCATCAATATCCCGCTCCCACCTTCCTTTCTGCCCACTCCTCCCAACTTCATTCATCCCAAACCGCAATTCAAATAAATCTTAGTCCCCGCTTTCCTCACAGAAAACACTTCATGCGCAGTTTGGATTGAGATTCAAATAAGTCTTGTAAAAGTCCCGTATAATATCTGTCTAGAATAAGCAATGCTTCTTTCCATTCCTCATCAGTACACAGCTTTACCATTTCATACCAAACAGAAATCCTAAAGTTTTAATCAGTCCAAAAGCTTAGAAAGTATTTTAAAGACATCACTGGATCTATATTCTTTACTCTTCTGCCCTTTCGGAAAGAGAAGGCTACCCTCTCCCTTATAACCACATGTCTCGCTGCTTTGAAAATATGACTGAATCCTCAGTTTCCGCTTTTCTGCCTCTCCAGTAGGGGGAGAACAACTCCCTCCTTCTTGTAACCAAGTGACTTGCTGCTTGTCTTTCCTTCACCTTGTCCTTCCGCGTTTCCGAGTGAGTCAAGAAGCCCCGCCTTCAGAGTTTTATAATAAAAGTCCCGAGCTTCCGAAACAGAATTAATACGAAATCTTTGATTTTCAAATGTAACTATGATTCCAACTGGAGCTTCCCATTTATACTGTATTTGACGATTTCTAAGTTCTTGGGTTAAAAAATATAGCCTCTCCTTGCTTGCAGCATCTGGAGCGGGATTTCTTTAAAGACAAACAAATCATGGCCATTGATTCGGAGCCTGTTATTGTAAAACTTTTGAGTGATCGCATTTCTGGATTCTCTTGTGAAAAAGTATATAATTATGTCTCTTGGAAGCTGTCGTTGCTCTGCTACACACGAATTCTGGCGATAGATTTTTCGAATATTCCAATCAAAATTGAGTCCCGGACCTCCCACCGCTTGGCTGAAAGCTTCTACAAACGTCTGTTTCAAGTTCTCTCCTTTCTTTTCGGGCAGTCCTCTGACTCTTATTGCAGACGCCTTTCTGTTATAATTTATCATTGTAAGTTGTGTTTGAGTATCTCTAATCTCTTGTTGTAATGCTTGGATATTAGAAGTCAAATTAAAATTAGCCCCCTCCAAAGTTTCCAGTTTAGTCTCCATTTCTTCGATATAATCTGTCAAAGTAGACGTAACTTCAAACATATCCGCCTTTATTTGGGCAATTTTAGTCTGTATTTTATCGCATAAATCCAGCACAAATTCTTTAATTTCTTGTTTAAAGTCATTAATTATTTGAAAGAAAAGCTCCTGTGTCAAGGAATCTCCAGTAGGTGGTGTAGGAGACAAAGGCAGCGATTTACTAACAAGTTCTTTAAGCACATGCGGGGGGGATTTTTTTGCCTGCTTAGACCTGGGAGGCATTATAGATAAAAGCTGAGAATAAACAGATAAACAGTGTCTTCAGCTGGTCAGTTCTCAATAAATTATTTGTAAATTTTGCTTGTTAATGAGTAGCAGTCTCCGGGGAGATAAAGCCGGTTAATTACGTCATCAATCACCAACACAGTAAAAACGCCATTTTGTATCCCAATTGCACAGAGAAGTTTCAAAGGAAAAACAAGGCTGGTGTTTAGATAGTTATAAAAAAAAAAACCTCACAGGAGTGAGACCCGCTCGTGTTAGCTTAAGTTGCTTTAAACAATTTATCATTGTCCTGAGTGGGGGGGGTCGCCTGTCTAGGGCTGCAAAAAGGCAGCTGCGAGGAACTGGCTGGAGATAAGAGCTCAGTTACGCTGGATCTCTTCTCCGTTCGCAGCCCAAAAAAAAAAAGAAGGGGGGCTGTGAACTACGAATAAATCCTAGCACCTGAGCTTCTGCCTGCCCCTTTCTGCCAGAAAGGGGTGATATCTATTGATCTTAATTAGATATACAGACCAGAACTCTGAGAGGGGCTCCGTTGAGCTCCTTCGGCGACAGGCTCCTCCCACAGGAAGTAATTTTTTATTCTTAATTGTATGCTGCCCAGTAGTCAGCCTATACTTAAATAATTGGGAGGGATATAGCAATGATAGTATTTGGATTTATACAGTCAGTGATCAAATAATATCATTTATCAAATAATATAATGGATATGGTACTCAGTTATAACAGAAAAGATATGACTAGAGCTTAACTGTGGAATAAATGACAAACTTCTCACATGCAAGTTCCAAGTCAAGTTAAAGTAAAAGAAACAGTTCCAACAATATGATCTTGAGCACATAGTTAGCATTTTTATGGAGAACATGAGAAATTACTTTGAAATCCAGAAATCACAATTAATCTCTTTGATGGAAAATGAAGGAAGCTGGAATAAAAACAAATAACTTATTGGAGGATTACAGAAACAAGACTGTCTGAGCAGATTAAAAGGATCTTCTCTCTTCCTTCTTGGCCCTCCCCATTGTGAGGATGACCCAACTTCCAATCAAACAGAGGTGTTAGGCCAGGAGAGAAGGGGGATGGAAGAGAAAGAAGATGGCTTCCTGAGAGCTCTGCAACCACAGGCCTCATGAATGCTGAATAAATAGATTCCAAAATAAAGGAACAAACTAAAAGTTTGTTAGCCCTGATGAAAAGAGGCAAAAGGAAAAGAGGCAGCATCTGAGAAACCTGGGGACAGAGGTGTTTATTTCGTTTCCTCAGACTGGCGAGAAGTTCTTGGAGTCATTTGCTCAGATGGAGCAAAGATTTGAAAGAGAAGCATCAAGAAATGCAGCAAAGAAGAAATAAGCAAAAAAAAGAGAGAAAAGAAATGAAGAAAAAGAAAAGACTTTGGCAGGACAGTAATGGAAAACAAAATAAAAAAGATAAATCAAACTGTAGGAAAAGATAAATAGGTTTATAGAGCATGACAATATAGATGTACAGAGATTAAGAAAACAGAAAAGTGAGTAACCAAAAACTTGGAGATACAGAACAGAAAGATAGGAAAACATAGTGAAGTTGAATTTTAAAGAAAATAGTGTAAGCAGAGCTTCTAGATAATGAAAATAGAAAATAATTTATTACTCGGAACAGAACTATAAATGATTGTTCTCAATAACATGAAAAATGATACAATAATTTTTATCGTAATACTTTGGGGAAGCAAAAGTTGGGATTTTACGCAGTAGGGTTTAAAGAATTTTGAATTTTTAAACTTTAGTATTGGAAAAATAATTACAGAAAACAAATGGATCATAGAACTGATCTAGGAATGTGATTCAAGGTGCAAATGACCAGGTTCGAATTATCATAGTTTGCATATATTATGTGAAGACTTAACTCTCTGGAGAAGTTCATAATTCTGGGAAAAGTGGACAAAAGAGAATTATCAGCAGGTAAGTACTGGTAGATAGACTCAATTACAGTGGCATTGTGCACATTGTTGGAAGATTTGAAGGACTGGTTTGGGAACATATCATCCTGGAGAAATTCTAAGTGGTCATTAAGAGTTAACACCAACTTGATAGCATATAATCAAATTACTAATTAATTTCAGCTGGTTTGTATATTTTTAGAGATTAAAACAGTTCAACAGCTGTTGATATAATTTAAAAGCTAGTAAATAATACCGCTAAAAGTATAATGCATCTCAAACCATTCTGTTGGAAAAGGTTTTTGTCATGAAATTAATTTGTCTTTAAAAAAAAAGTTAAATATGCCTTTATCTGTTCTTCAAGTGTCTGCTATATCTTTTTCTTTTTACTTTTAGGATGGTGAAACACCTCTTATAAAGGCAACCAAAATGAGAAATATTGAAATAGTTGAGCTTCTGCTGGACAAAGGAGCAAAAGTTTCTGCAGTAGATAAGGTAAAGTCTAATTGTTATACAATGTGAAAAACACGGTTAAAAGTAAAATAGTGGCGGAGGGCTGACCCTCAAATCTTTTGATAAAAGGAAAAAATGATCTGCTTAAAAAAATGACACTATAAATTGTTCTCATTTGGTAAAAATATAACAATGAGAGAAAACAAATGATCTAAAGAATACAAGTTGAATTAACCTTTGTAAGGAATAAAGGAATGGGGGAAACATAACTTGAGCTTTTGACTATATGAGCCATGCAAGTATAACTATAGAAAGAAAACCAGATTCAAGGGAAAATTATGATTGGCACATGCATGGACACTCATCAGGAACACTTTAACTAAAATGTGGAGGATAATAGCTGCAGAGAAGATGCAGTTCAGTGGTGGGATACGACTGGTACGCCCCGGGATGGGTGTACCGGTGCCTGCTGGGAGCACCAGGTACCGTTCCGGTACGGTGCTCCAGAGGGCCTACCCACCCGCCCGCTCTCCTTACCGCTATTTGAGCCAATCGGGGCATTTGCGCACAGAGTATATGGCGCTTGTGCGACGCTCCGCTGAGCAGATGGAGTATCGTAGGCGGATATGCATGCCTGTGCTGTGCACATGCACATGGTGGGCACCTGGCCCTGTTGCACCATACCAGTTGCACCGGGATCCGGAACCCACCACTGATGCAGTTGCCTGTAAGTTACTCTTGACAGGTGTACATCATGTCCATTGTACTTCAAATTGCCTTTTGTCCTTTATATCTGTGTATTGTTCTCATATGCTTCTACATCTATTAAGTTACAATAACTCTTACAGAAAGGAGATACTCCACTTCATATTGCTATTCGTGGCAGGAGCCGTAGGCTTGCAGAATTGCTGTTACGAAATCCTAAAGATGGCAGGCTACTTTATAGGCCTAATAAAGGTGGTGAAACCCCTTACAACATTGATTGCAGCCATCAGAAAAGTATTTTAACTCAAATCTTTGGTGCTAGTAAGTATTTAGGATTTTAAAAAATATATAAATATTTCTGATGCTTTGGAAATATGTTTCTGAAGTGCCAAAAAAAAAATTAATGATTAAATAAGCAAAAAATGTCAGCCTAACAGTAGCTGTTTTTTAATTTAATGATGAACGCTAATTTAGAAATACGTTAGGACAGTCTAGCCCAGTGGTAGCAACCTGGTCCCTACCGCCCACTAGTGGGCGTTCCAGCTTTCATGGTGGGCGGGGGGGGGGGGGGAGGGGTTGCTGTAACTCTGCTTTATAAATTTTATAAATTAAAGTTACTTCCCTACTTTATAAACCACCATTACTGTGGAACGGTGGGCGGTTAGAAAATTTTACTACTAACAGAGATACAAAAGTGGGCGGTAGGTATAAGAAGGTTGACTACCCCTGGTCTAGCCTTTTCCAACACTTGTGCATATCTTTCTTCCTATATTTGTGGAAGAATTTTAAACAGGTTTTAATTTCATCTGCTTTCTGATTTCTCCATAGTTTGTAGATCCAAACAGTAGCTTGTAAATCCAAAAGTCTGCCAACTCTTCCAGGCTTCTTGGATGGAGGAAGCGAAAATTGTTCCTATCAAGCTAAACCAATTTGAAGTATTCAAACCAATATTTCTGCTTTTTAGCACCAGGTGAAAATCTGGCTACTAAGAGAGGATTCATTAGCAGTAGATTGAATAGACAGGTGGATTGCTTGATGGCCTCTAAATATTTTGGGATATATCTCTCAAATTTCTTTGCTTTTAGTCATGCTAGCTGGAGGTGGGTGGGTTGATGGGGTTTTTCACACAATCAGTTTGCCGTTTCCCGGGTAGAGTAACTAGGTATGAAAGTCAAGAAGAATTACCTTTAGATTGATCTGTTTCTTATTCTTGGTATGGGAATGGAAAATAAACATGCAACTATTGCATTTGTCTTTATAGAATAGTTACTTAAGCTGACTGATTGGCTGGCTATGATCTGGTATTAGTGATTAAAGAACAGGGCAAAAAAGCACGTTTTATAAGTTTATCTGTGTTGCAGGGCATTTGTCTCCTACTGAATCAGATGGGGATATGCTGGGTTATGATCTCTACAGCAGTGCATTAGCTGACATTCTTAGCGAACCAACAATGCAGCCACCCATTTGTGTTGGACTCTATGCCCAGTGGGGAAGTGGCAAATCTTTCTTGCTCAAGAAACTTGAAGGTAAATATTTGATTTGAATACTTACTGAAAGCTAGACAACAGCTTGGTTGTTGTTGTTATTATTATTATTATTATACAATTGTATCACAGCGGCCAGTTGTTTCGCCGGATTTGGCATTGGTTACTAGTCGGGCCCCACCCAGGGGCCTAGGACGTCGTAACGTATTTTCGTAATATGCGTGCAGATCCAAGCAGTGCGGCTTTTTGCATTTTGACTGATGGTGATTTTGTCAATTTTTAACTGTTTTAAATGTAATTCCAGTGCTTTTGGAATAGCACCCAGTGTGCCAATTACCACTGGAATTACCACTGCTGGTTTGTGCCATAGTCGTTGAATTTCGATTTTTAAGTCCTGGTATTTTGCGATTTTTTTCATGTTCCTTCTCGGCGACCCTGCTATCACCTGGTATTACGATGTCTATGATTGTGACCTTATTTTCTCAACCAGTGTGATGTCTGGTGTATTATGCGCCAGATTATTATTACTATTATTATTATTAATAATAATATTATTATTAATATTATTATTATTAAATTGATTTGCTGGCTATCTCACTGTTTGAGGTAAGTTGGCTTTTATTTATTTAAAAATGTATTTATCTAAAGAATGTATACAGCCATCCATTTCAGATGTTGCATCTGTGGGTGGTAAACAGTGAATTAAAAAACCAAAACCAACACCAACACTTTCAATAATTATTTCAAAGAGTAGTTTCAATAGTAATCCAAAATATTAATAAGCAACTAGAAAATTGCAACCATATCTTTCTAAATTTTGTCCTGTTCATTTGATTCAAAGTAAACAAGAACATGAAGATTGGAAAGCAATCATTATATCTAACATAAATTCAGAACTGCTGTGTGAAAAAAACATTTTTTCCTCTAACTGTTCATAATTGGATAAATCTATCTTTTGTACTAAGAGAAAATTTTAAAAACCTTGTTTTTGTTTGTTCACTTATTCACATGCTTTAAATTTTCCTCAGAATTGTTTGTTGTCTTAAAATGATTTTTCCTTTTTTGTTTTTAGTACATGTGTTAAATAGAATTAGTGTGGGTTATATTGTACATTTTATAGTAGAACTGGCAATTATTGTATTTTTCCCTTCTCTTTTAATCTGATTTTTAAAACAGCGGTATATTGCACATTTTTGTTACTTTGTTCATCTGAGATACATGATACTTTATCAACTCAGATTTTCCAATTCAAGTGAAATGGTACATGTGTGGTTGGGATTCTTTGATCTGCTGTGGTTTTGTTTTATGTTTTGTATAAAATTGTCAGTTCGCAGGTCTACAGGGATTATTTTAGATACTTTCCTTTTGTTTAAATTATTGTCATTAGTAAATTTTATCACTTTGTTGTCTGTGGTAATTTCAAGATAACTGATGAACAAATATGAAAGCATGAGTCCAAATACATACATTTCTATAGTTCCACTGTGTAAACCAACCATTTATTTATATCTCTTTTTTTGTACTTTATTTTTTTTTCATTCAAATCACTTTGGCTGAGTGAAAGTCTTAAAGAGTGCAGCTTGTCCCCTGAAGTCTGGATATTCAATTATTGGAGATTTTCAAGACATGATTGGACAGCCATTTGTTTGGGATGGTATGAGCAATCCTGTATAGGGTGGAAGGTTGGTCTAGACCAGTGGTTCCCAAAGTGGGCGGTACTGCCCCCTGGGGGTGGGTGGGATGATTTAGGGGGGGCGCTACTAGGCAAGGGGGCGGTAAGAGGGTGAGGAAAAAATGATCCACTCAATGCTGGTCGCGGGTGGATTTTCTTTTAGGATATGTGTTTAGTTTTTGAAATATCCCCATTCCCATCCTCTCTCCTTGCGGAATTACTGGTTTTGAATAGTTGGTTCGGCGAGCAGAAGTTTAGCCACTAAAACCACGTAAGCATTTAAAGGCAGAATGTCTGTGTCATGCAAAATAATTGGCAATCTGAAGGAGATAAGATTATATTGTATGCCTTTGTATGTGTGGATATGCGCACACATAAATTTTGCAGCAGGGTTAACAAATGACCAGAGCAACTCTTGGTTAGCATAGCCAATAAGAAACTTGGCCAATAACATTAAGGCAAGTATGAACAATTATCTGTCCATGGTTGCTTAAACAAATGACACCAAGGGGGCAGTGGATTGAACAAGTTTGAGAACCACTGGCCTAGACCAAAGTTCTTTCCAACCCTATAGTTCTATGGAAAATTCACTTCATTTTCCAAAAGACTTCCAACAATATCAAATGAATCACCTTTATTTTCAGGAAAATAGTTATCTATCTTGGAAATTTTATGTTGACTAAAAATTACTTATTTCTTTTTAGATGAAATGAAAACATTTGCAGGACAGCAGATTGAACCTTTGTTCCAATTTTCCTGGCTTATTGTGTTCCTTTCACTTTCATTGTGTGGTGGCCTTGGATTATTGCTGGCATTCACCGTAGATGAAAAACTCGGAATAGCCGCGGCACTGAGTTTATTGGCACTGCTATATGTATTTTTCAGTAAGTTTTCTTTTAAGGGAAATTAATTTTTTAACTTACAGCATGTTTAAAATTAAGCTGATGCTTTAATTAATGCATAAATGAAGCAAAAGTCAAACCGCATTATTAAAAACCATAATAGTGTCGCTACTGGTAAGATCTGTAATTTTGTGAAAATGCTTTCTAGAAAAAGAGTATGTATAGAAATTATACCTGTATCAGCTCCCCCCCCCCCCCCAATCACAACAGTCTGTAAAAGACATCGGATGATAGAAAAAAACAGCGGGAAACTACTCTTATATGTTAGATTTCAAGAATGAGTGATATATTAAGATATGGTAACTTAGTATATTTTCAATAATTAGGCTTTAAATATTTCCTAAATTGGAATCGGGACCACTGTGATTCTTTTGGCTCTTATCTGTCATGCTAACCATGCACAATACAATATACAGCTGTAGAAAAGATGGAGAAAATGCTTTCACTGTACCTAAAGCATCAAACAGGGAATAAAATATGGCTCAGTAACACAGGTAGTACTAGAGAATAATATTTGAAACATGAGTGCATTTATTAATGCATTTGAGTTACAAAATTTGACAGCATGCACCGTTTTTCCCATTGGTTCAATGTTTCACTCTATGTGAATTCACTCTACAGTACATGAGGTTTTCATGGAACATAATCTGAGCATAAAGCAAGAGAAGACTGTACAGGTAATCCTCAACTTAACAACAGTTCATTTAGTGAGTCAAAAGTTACAACGGCACTGAAAAAAGTGATTTATGACCATTTTTCACACACGACCTTTGTAGCATCCCCACGCTGATGTGATCAGAATTCAGCTGCTTAGCAACTGCTTCATATTTACGACCGTTGCAGTGTACCAAGGTCATGTGATCATGTTTTGCAACCTTTTGACAAGCAAAATCAATGTGGAGGCCAGATTCATTTAGCAGCTATATTACTAACCTATCAACTGCAGTGATTCATTTAGCAATTGTAGCAAGAGAAGTCAAAACTCACTTAACAAATGTCTCATTTAACAACAGAAATGTTGGGTTCAGTTGTAATGGTAAGTCAAAGACTACTTGTACTATGCACAATGATTAAACTCTTGACAGCTATTGATTATTCAGTGCTGTTTTTCGTGCAGTTGAGAGACCGCCTGCTGCCAATTACCTCCAATAGACCAATTAGATCCCACAGATTAGGCCTCCTCCGAATTCCATTTGCTGCCCAATGTCGACTGGCGACTACTCGGAGGAGAGCCTTCTCTGTGGCTGCCCGACCCTCTGGAACGAACTCCCCGTGGAGATTCGAACCCTCACCACCCTCCAGGCCTTCCGCAAAGCCCTTAAAACCTGGCTGTTCCGACAGGCCTGGGGCTAAAGAGCTGTTGCCCCTGCCTCGAATTGGTATGACTGTTGTGTTTTTAATCATGCATCGTTTTTTATGTCGTTTTTAAATTATTGTTTGTATCCCCCTTCCCTGGTTGAGTTGTGAGCCGCCCTGAGTCCCTTCGGGAAAAGGGCAGCATATAAATAAAATCAACATCAACATCAGTTAATTACATTGTAGATAATGATAGGCATAGACCAAAGTGTACATATCCTTATTGTCTTTGCCAGACTTCTCTTGAGTTAAAAATAAATGACAAAGAGGTAGTCCTCCACTTAGAATATCTCTTGTTGATCAAAGCAGTCATTTAAGCAAAGTTGCTCATGTGACAGTTTCGCTTAATGCCTGCAAATCTGGCTCGCTCTCCCAGTTGTGGTAGTTAAGCAGATTCTCTCTTTCAAAGAGCTGCCTACCAAATGGAATCTCAGCTCTATGGCAGATGGTGGCAGCAACTTGCAACCATCTCCCTCTGATTTCCTCATTGACAGTCTGGAGAAGCTGGAGGGAGATGATTGCAAGTGGCATCACATGAAATCACAGGATGGCTTGGCAAGTGGTTATAAGTGAACAGGTTGCCGAGGACAAAGCCTGCGACCATGGGCCTGTAGGGGCCAGGCATGGCGCAACTCTATAATGGTCAGAAGTGCTTTATGGGCAGTAAAGCATCCTTTCCAAGCCATTGTACCTTTGAATGGGCATTAAATGACCGGTTGTAAATCAAGGACCACCTGTAAATGCAAAAGGATATATTGGGTAGACGTAGGAGGAGAGCCATGTTAATTTATGGTAGCAAATAAATAAATAAAAGAATTTGATGGTACCTTTTCCAACTAACACAGTGTATTAAAAAGCATAAACTTTGGTGAATTCGAATTCACTTCATCAGATGCATATAGTGACTAGACTGATCTAATATTTAAATAGGGATAAAATAGAAAGGGAGGAGGGGAAAGTATGTGGACATGCAAGTTACATGTAGATTGCAAGTGTCTTATTAATTAACTACAATATGTTAAAAGCCACTATGTTTGCTGATTTGTATGTATCATAAGAAAACATTTAATAAACCAAATTCCTTTGTTTTATCCTCAAAAATGCTGTGGGACTGAATGAAAATATATTATTTCTTGTACAGCAGTGATGTAGGCTAAAGTGTTTGACATAAGTTCTTGTAATAATTTCGATAAATGATATTAGCATTTAAAATATTTAAACCATCTTGTTTTAGCTGTAATATATTTTGGGAGCCGAAGAGAAGGAGAAATTGGAATTGGGCATGGGTGCTTAGCACAAGATTGGCAAGACATATTGGCTACATGGAATTACTTCTTAAACTCATGTTTGTGAACCCACCTGAACTGCCGGAGCAAACCACCAAAGCCTTACCTGTCAGGTAAGAACCATCGATAATACTGTTCTGTTACATAGAATGGCTTTTAAAAGGTTTAATGTTGTAAGACCTTTATTACGGCCCAGATTTGCTAGAAATACCGATCTGCAATCTTTAAAGGAATGTTACCTGATACTCTTTTAAAACGGAATGAATGAATGAATTTATCATTTCTTTAATAATCAAATAATACATTAAAATGAAAACCATGAGATTGGTAATGAAAGCTCAGCAATTTTAAAATGTTCTAATAAAACAAAAAAACTTAATTTGTACCAATCAGTAACAAATCTGCAATTATTTGTTGTTTAAGGTTTCTCTTTACAGATTACAATAGATTGTCCAGTGTAGGTGGAGAAACCTCAATGGCTGAAATGATTGCCACCCTTTCAGATGCCTGTGAGAGAGAATTTGGGTTTTTAGCAACACGTCTTTTTCGAGTGTTCAAAACTGAAGAAACTCAAGGTATGTGTGAAGTTGTTGAATTGAGTTTTTTTGTTTTTCGGCACATTCCCACCCCACACTCCAAAGCACATTTTTATTTATGGTTCAGTCAATATGAAGTGATGAAGGTATTGGATTAGGATTAGGAAGCCCCAGGCTCAAGCCAACCTTGGTTATGGAAATTTATTTGGTGTTTTGGTCCATTCAGTGCCACCAGATTCATGGATCTGCTGCTAAACACTTTTGTGAATTGCCTTGAGCTCTTGTAAGCAAATGCAGAATATAAATCTAAGAAAACAAATATTGATACACAGTGTTGTTTTATGTTAAAATGTGAAACTAGGACATATAAGTAATGGTTACTCTGCTCAAAATCCTAAATGACCTAGAGCCAATAGCAATAGCAGTTAGACTTATATACCGCTTCATAGGGCTTTCAGCCCTCTCTAAGCGGTTTACAGAGTCAGCATATTGCCCCCAACAACAATCCGGGTCCTCATTTTACCCACCTCGGAAGGATGGAAGGCTGAGTCAACCCTGAGCCAGTGAGATTTGAACAGCCGAACTGCAGTCAGCTGAAGTAGCCTGCAATGCTGCACTCTAACCACTGCGCCACCTCGGCTCTGTCCAAGTGGGAAACAGAGTTGCAAAATTTCCATGACTTAAAGGGGATGGGATCTTACATCCTTTAAGCAAAAGGAATACTGAATGTTGTTGTGTAGATATAAGGACTCTAGAAAATGTTAAAGTAAGAATTTCTTGGGCTTTACAAGGGCAACAGGAGAGTTTCACTTAAAATTATCCTAACTTTAATGAGCTTCACTTATTAGGCAACCAGAATTAGGCCTTTTCTTCTATCATATCCAACTTACAGAATACATGAATAAAATTCAACCCCTGTTTTTTCTGTTTTCAAGAAAAGATTTAAACCTTTTTATTTAGCCATTGTTTTTAATTTGATTAAGAATAATGATCAATTGTTTTGTGAGTTTTTAATTTTTTTGTAGTTAGTTGACTTGGGTGCTTAGTAAGCAAGAAGGCGGAATATAAATGATGTAAAATGTATGTGTTTGAAGTTATAAATCATGTATTTACCAATTGCTGCTTTTTCTCCTAGGTAAAAAGAAATGGAAAAAAACTTGCTGTCTCCCATCTTTCGTTATCTTCCTCTTTATTCTCAGCTGCATTGTTGCTGGGATAACTCTTATAGCCTATTTCAAAGTGAATCCTGAAAACATGACCGTGAATGCTATTTTGATTTCATTTTTATGCGTTGTGGGTTTGAGCTTTATCTTGAACTGTCGCACATGGTGGCAAGTGATGGACTCCATCTTAAACTCACAGAGAAAACGGCTTCACAGTGCTGCGTCAAAACTACACAAACTGAAGAGTGAGGGGTTTATGAAAGTACGTATTATATCATGTAGAGTTTTGAATTATGTGAGTTTTGTTTAAGGAGCTGCAGAACATAACAATTTAGGTATGAAATGTTCCAGAGAATAGCAGAACATTTGGTTTCCCTCTAGATCAGTGTTTCTCAACCTTGGCGACTTTAAGTCCTGTGGACTTCAACTCCCAGAATCCCCAGCCAGCACAGCTTTCCTGGAATGGAATGTTCTAAGGCTGTCTGGAATGTTCCTGAATCAGTTTTGCAGTTTCTGGATTTAATTTAACTTGTAATTGATCATGAAGACTCATAAAAATAAAGCATTTTATTAATAAGATCAGGGATCCCCAACCCTGGACCACAGATCAGTACTGGTTCATCTTAATGGCCTGTTAGGAACCAGGCTGCACAGCTGGTGGTGAAGCAGCAGATGAGTGAGCGAAACTGAACCCACCCCCACCCCCCGTCCGTGGTAAAATTGTCTTCCATGAAATTGGTCCTGGTTCAAAAAGGTTGGG